>NC_058081.1:663048747-663348747 GCF_014858855.1 Bufo gargarizans
CGCCTGCTACTGACCGCCGCCATCTGGGACCGAGCACCCCAAAGGCAGCTTCAAGGAGTTCCCTGGCATGGCACTTCTTCAAACAATGTGCTGACGACAAGACCAGAGTGGTTTGCACGCTGTGCCATCAGAGCCTGAAGCAAGGCATTAACGTTCTGAACCTTAGCACAACCTGCATGACCAGGCACCTGCATGCAAAGCATGAACTGCAGTGGAGTAAACACCTTAAAAACAAGGAAGTCACTCAGGCTCCCCCTGCTACCTCTTCTGCTGCTGCCGCCTCGGCCTCTTCTGCTGCTGCCGCCTCGGCCTCTTCTGCTGCCGCCGCCTCGGCCTCTTCTGCTGCTGCTGCCTCGGCCTCTTCCTCCGCCTCTGGAGAAACGTTGGCACCTGCCGCCCAGCAAACAGGGGATGTACCACCAACACCACCACCACCTCCGTCACCAAGCATCTCAACCATGTCACACGGCAGCGTTCAGCTCTCTATCTCACAAACATTTGAGAGAAAGCGTAAATTCCCACCTAGCCACCCTCGATCCCTGGCCCTGAATGCCAGCATTTCTAAACTACTGGCCTATGAAATGCTGTCATTTAGGCTGGTGGACACAGACAGCTTCAAACAGCTCATGTCGCTTGCTGTCCCACAGTATGTTGTTCCCAGCCGCCACTACTTCTCCAAGAGAGCCGTGCCTTCCCTGCACAACCAAGTATCCGATAAAATCAAGTGTGCACTGCGCAACGCCATCTGTAGCAAGGTCCACCTAACCACAGATATGTGGACCAGTAAGCACGGCCAGGGACGCTATATCTCCCTAACTGCACACTGGGTAAATGTAGTGGCAGCTGGGCCCCAGGCGGAGAGCTGTTTGGCGCACGTCCTTCCGCCGCCAAGGATCGCAGGGCAACATTCTTTGCCTCCTGTTGCCACCTCCTCCTTCTCGGCTTCCTCCTCCTCTTCTTCCACCTGCTCATCCAGTCAGCTACACACCTTCACCACCAACTTCAGCACAGCCCGGGGTAAACGTCAGCAGGCCATTCTGAAACTCATATGTTTGGGGGACAGGCCCCACACCGCACAGGAGTTGTGGCGTGGTATAGAACAACAGACCGACGAGTGGTTGCTGCCGGTCAGCCTCAAGCCCGGCCTGGTGGTGTGCGATAATGGGCGAAATCTCGTTGCAGCTCTGGGACTAGCCGGTTTGACGCACATCCCTTGCCTGGCGCATGTGCTGAATTTGGTGGTGCAGAAGATCATTCACAACTACCCCGACATGTCAGAGCTGCTGCATAAAGTGCGGGCCGGCTGTTCGCGCTTCCGGCGTTCACATCCTGCCGCTGCTCGCCTGTCTGCGCTACAGCGTAACTTCGGCCTTCCAGCTCACCGCCTCATATGCGACGTGCCCACCAGGTGGAACTCCACCTTGCACATGCTGGACAGACTGTGCGAGCAGCAGCAGGCCATAGTGGAGTTTCAGTTGCAGCACGCACGGGTCAGTCGCACTGCGGAACAGCACCACTTCACCACCAATGACTGGGCCTCCATGCGAGACCTGTGTGTCCTGTTGCGCTGTTTCGAGTACTCCACCAACATGGCCAGTGGCGATTACGCCGTTATCAGCGTTACAATACCACTTCTATGTCTCCTTGAGAAAACACTTAGGGCGATGATGGAAGAGGAGGTGGCCCAGGAGGAGGAGGAGGAGGAGGAGGAAGAGGGGTCATTTTTAGCACTTTCAGGCCAGTCTCTTCGAAGTGACTCAGAGGGAGGTTTTTTGCAACAGCAGAGGCCAGGTACAAATGTGGCCAGCCAGGGCCCACTACTGGAGGACGAGGAGGACGAGGATGAGGAGGAGGTGGAGGAAGATGAGGATGAAGCATGGTCACAGCGGGGTGGCACCCAACGCAGCTCGGGCCCATCACTGGTGCGTGGCTGGGGGGAAAGGCAGGACGATGACGATACGCCTCCCACAGAGGAAAGCTTGTCCTTACCCCTGGGCAGCCTGGCACACATGAGCGACTACATGCTGCAGTGCCTGCGCAACGACAGCAGAGTTGCCCACATTTTAACGTGTGCAGACTACTGGGTTGCCACCCTGCTGGATCCCCGGTACAAAGACAATGTGCCCACCTTACTTCCTGCACTGGAGCGTGATAGGAAGATGCGCGAGTACAAGCGCACGTTGGTAGACGCGCTACTGAGAGCATTCCCAAATGTCACAGGGGAACAAGTGGAAGCCCAAGGCCAAGGCAGAGGAGGAGCAAGAGGTCGCCAAGGCAGCTGTGTCACGGCCAGCTCCTCTGTGGGCAGAGTTAGCATGGCAGAGATGTGGAAAAGTTTTGTCAACACGCCACAGCTAACTGCACCACCACCTGATACGCAGCGTGTTAGCAGGAGGCAACATTTCACTAACATAGTGGAACAGTACGTGTGCACACCCCTCCACGTACTGACTGATAGTTCGGCCCCATTCAACTTCTGGGTCTCTAAATTGTCCACGTGGCCAGAGCTAGCCTTTTATGCCTTGGAGGTGCTGGCCTGCCCGGCGGCCAGCGTTTTGTCTGAACGTGTATTCAGCATGGCAGGGGGCGTCATTACAGACAAACGCAGCCGCCTGTCTACAGCCAATGTGGACAAGCTGACGTTCATAAAAATGAACCAGGCATGGATCCCACAGGACCTGTCCGTCCCTTGTCCAGATTAGACATTAACTACCTCCCCTTAACCATATATTATTGTACTCCAGGGCACTTCCTCATTCAATCCTATTTTTATTTTCATTTTACCATTATATTGCGAGGCTACCCAAAGTTGAATGAACCTCTCCTTTGTCTGGGTGCCGGGGCCTAAATATATGCCAATGGACTGTTCCAATGTTGGGTGACGTGAAGCCTGATTCTCTGCTATGACATGCAGACTAATTCTCTGCTGACATGAAGCCAGATTCTCTGTTACGGGACCTCTCTCCTCTGCCTGGGTGCTGGGCCTAAATATATGACAATGGACTGTTGCAGTGGTGGCTGACGTGAAGCCTGATTCTCTGCTATGACATGCAGACTGATTCTCTGCTGACATGAAGACAGATTCTCTGTTACGGGACCTCTCTCCTCTGCCTGGGTGCTGGGCCTAAATATATGACAATGGACTGTTGCACTGGTGGCTGACGTGAAGCCTGATTCTCTGCTATGACATGCAGACTAATTCTCTGCTGACATGAAGACAGATTCTCTGTTACGGGACCTCTCTCCTCTGCCTGTGTGCTGGGCCTAAATATATGCCAAAGGACTGTTGCAGTGGTGGCTGACGTGAAGCCTGATTCTCTGCTATGACATGCAGACTGATTCTCTGCTGACATGAAGCCAGATCCTCTGTTACGGGACCTCTCTCCTCTGCCTGGGTGCTGGGCCTAAATATATGACAATGGACTGTTGCAGTGGTGGCTGACGTGAAGCCTGATTCTCTGCTATGACATGCAGACTGATTCTCTGCTGACATGAAGACAGATTCTCTGTTACGGGACCTCTATCCTCTGCCTGGGTGCTGGGCCTAAATATATGCCAATGGACTGTTGCAGTGGTGTCTGACGTGAAGCCTGATTCTCTGCTATGACATGCAGACTGATTCTCTGCTGACATGAAGACAGATTCTCTGTTACGGGACCTCTCTCCTCTGCCTGGGTGCTGGGCCTAAATATATGCCAATTGACTGTTGCAGTGGTGGCTGACGTGAAGCCTGATTCTCTGCTATGACATGCAGACTAATTCTCTGCTGACATGAAGACAGATTCTCTGTTACGGGACCTCTCTCCTGGAGAGCACCCGACAGGATAGGGAGGGTGATGAGGGACTGTTGGTCCCCTCTTCCCTCTCCTTAGGTTCCCTGGTTTGGAGGAGTATAGGCCGGGTAGTGTTTGGTAGGGAGGATAGGAAGGGGTTAATGGAAGTGGGAGTTGGAGTGTTAGGAAAGTGGGAGAGACGGTGGGAGGAGGTTTAGGGGAGGTATATATAGGGGAGTGTAGGGGAGAGGACTTCCTCTTGACAGGGTAAGCGAGTTGGTAAGTACTTACAGCTGGCTTGACTCTAGAGATGTCCGCAGGTGACGATGCGCTGCGCGCTTCTCTTCTGGCGCGTTTTCAGACGGAGGGGGAAGGATGGCTGCGATCTTTTTTGCGCAGCTTCGATCCTTCCCTTGCCTCCGTCCCTCATGTGTCTGCCCCATTTCTTCCGCCTGGTACGCCGCTTGGTGAGTTCCCCCCTCCTGAGGTGCCTCGAGGTCCGCGGCGCTCGGCCCGTAATCGCCGCCCCCCGGCTAGGCTGCGGCCTGTGTCTCCCTCCCCTATGGTTGCGGCGGCTTCCCGCGTCCCCTGTGTGCCCGCATTGGGGTCGGGACCGGAAGTAGGCCGCGTCTTGGCCCCTCCCCTTCCGGTTTCTCCCGCGGCGGGCTCTGGTGTCCCGGCGTGGCAGGCGAGTGGTGCAAGTTTCATGGGGGCTCGTCAATCTAGCGATGGGGCAGCGGATGACTGCCCCATCACTCCTCCACCTTCCCAAGTGGTCCCTCCCTCCCCTTTTTGCCCCCCTTTGGCAGCATTAGTTGGCCCACCTCCCTCTGTGGGGGTTGACATGGCGGGGGGGAGGGCCCCCCCTACTGGGGGTCCATCTTTAATGTGTGGGACTGCGGTTTTGGAGCCTGGTCCTCACCCCCCCCTTACACCAGTACCTCCCACTACTTTCCCAGCGGCACCGGCAGTGGATACGGGCAGGCGCAGGGAGCGATCCTTGTCCCCCACTTCCTCTAGAGAAGGCAGGAGGAGGGGGGGGGCGCAGCCGCCGCAGACGTCGTTCCATTCGGCATTCCAGGTCCTCCCGGTACAGCAGGCGGTCCAGATCCTCCAGGTGGTGTTCCCCGTCCTCCTCAGAGGGGTCCTCGGGCGTATCGGAGGAGTCTGTCAGGACACCGCGTTCCGGGCGTGGACGACTGGCGGTTGGTGAAGTTTCCAGGGTCCCTAGCCTGGCTTCGGTGGCAGTACACAGGGAGGCTGTGCCTGTACCTGCGGTGGTTCCGTCGGCGGTACCGGTTCCTGGTGAGTACCAATATGTGGGGGCGTGGGGAGCGGGTGGGTGTAATACGGGTTTGGAGTCTTTATTGAAGTCTTTGTTAGATAGGTTGCCCGTGGTTTCACCTGTTCCTCTTGCGGGTCCGATTGAGGGTGGGGCGGAGGTTCTGGGGGTGGAGCCTCCGCAGGTGGCGAAGGCCTCTGTGGTGTTAGCAGGTATCCATAAGGATTCATGTTTTTGTGGGGTCAGTCCTTTGGGGGCTCATTTGGAGGAGTCAGTTAGGGAGAAGATCTGGTCTCACCAATATGTGGACATATGGTCTTTGGTGTCGGTTGATCAGCATGGTGTGGATAAGGAGAGGCGCTTTGTGGACAAGCCTTATGATAAGCGGATGAAGGTTGCAGCGAACGATGAATAATTGGTTGCAGGCGTTTGCGGTGTTGGGGTGTGTTATGGGCCAGAAGCATCCGGAGCGGTGCGCGGAGTTGTTTATTTACATGGATACGGTGTATAGTGCGTATAAGGCGCATGGGGGTAGTGCTTGGTGGAAGTACGATGAGGAATTTCGTAGGCGGTTGGCGCTTCAGCCAGAGCTGGGGTGGGGGGTGAAGGCCACGGATGTTTGGCTCCGTTTGATGACGGCGCCTCGCCCCCCTTCCTTTCCAGGGGCGGCCACTGGCGCTGGGGCCTCGGCGGCCCAGGGTTCAGTGGCCGTTAGACGCCCGGGTGCCTGTTGGTTGTACAATGAGGGTCACTGCAAATACGCTGGATTGTGTAGGTACAAACACGAATGTTCTGCCTGCGGGGGTTCCCACCCTGCTGGTAGGTGTCCCAGATCCCAGGGTCGAGGGGGTAAGTCCATCGGCGTCCTTCGATCCGAAGGACTCCGGTCAGCGTGGAAAGGATGGCCCCTTGGTTAGACCGGTACCCCAATAGGAGGGCGGCGGACGTTTTGCGGAAGGGGTTTTCGGAGGGTTTTTTCATACCTTTTGTCCTTAATAGATCCCTGGTTCTTTCGGACAATCTTAAATCGGCGAGGGAGTTTCCGGAGGCCCTTAGGGAGAAGCTGCAGAAGGAGGTGGCAGCGGGCAGGATTAGGGGCCCCTTTGTTCACCCCCCTTTTTCAAATCTGAGGGTTTCCCCGTGGGGTGTTGTTCCCAAAAAAGAGTCGGGCAAATTTCGCCTGATACATCACTTGTCTCATCCGAAGGGCGCATCTGTGAATGATGCTATCCTTCAGGAGGAGGCATCGGTGTCGTATGTATCTTTTGATCGGGCGGTGTCGCTAGTGCGTGAGGCGGGAAGGGGGGCCCTCTTAGCTAAGTCAGACGTGGAATCTGCGTTCAGGCTTTTGCCTATCCATCTGGATTGTTTTCATTTGCTCGGGGGTTGTTTTGAGGGGTTTTTCTATTACGATACCTGTTTGCCCATGGGGTGCTCCATTTCGTGCCACTATTTCGAGTTGTTTAGTACATTCTTGGAGTGGGTGGTGCGTGTGGAGTCCGGTTGTTCGTCAGTTATTCATTATCTCGATGATTTCTTGTTTGTCGCACCGGGGGGCGATGGAGCTTGTCAGTCTCTCTTGTCTTCCTTTTTGTCCTTGATGGAGCGTTTTGGGGTTCCCATATCGGCTGAAAAGACGGAAGGTCCGGTGACGCGGTTGTCTTTTTTGGGTATCGAGATTGATTCCGTGGCTATGGTTTTTCGTTTGCCTCAAGACAAGTTAGTCGGGCTTAAGGCTTTGATTGAGGGGTTTTTGGTGGTCCGGAAGGTGACTCTTAGGCAGTTGCAGTCGTTGCTGGGTTTGTTGTGTTTTGCGTGTCGGGTTATGCCGATGGGGCGGGTTTTTTCGCGTCGATTGTCGTTGGCGTCGAGAGGGGTGGTTTCTCATCGGCATCGGATACGGCTGACGGCGTCTCTCAAGGCTGATTTGAGGGTGTGGCGCAAGTTTTTGAGTTCTTACAATGGCCATACTTGTTATATTTCCCAAGAAATATCTAGTTGTGAGTTAGAGTTGTGGTCTGATGCGGCTGGTTCCTGTGGATTTGGTACGGTGTTGGGTAAGGAATGGTGCGCGTCCCCGTGGCCGGAGGAATGGAGGGCTAGGGGTTTGGTGAGTAACCTGACATTGTTGGAATTGTTCCCCATTGTGGTGGCAATGGAGATTTGGGGTGATAGGTTGGAGAATCGGCATGTGTGCTTTTGGTCGGATAACCTGGGTACGGTTCAGTGTATTAACAGGTTGTCGTCCTCGTCGCTGCCGGTCTTAGCGTTACTTCGGCATTTGGTACTTCGGTGCTTGGAACGTAACATTTATTTCAGGGCCCGCCACGTTTCGGGGGTGGATAACAGGATTGCTGATGCTCTCTCTCAGTTTCGTTGGCAGGTTTTTCGGGACCTTCATCCGGAGGCGGAGATGGATGGATTGGCTTGCCCGGATTTCCTGTGGCGGCTGGTTCTCAACAATTGATGACGCTGGTCAGCTCTTCGGTGACTCCGGCCACTTGGCGGGCGCATGGTAAGGCCTGGGCTGAGTGGTTGGTGGTGAGAGGTGATAGGGACGTGGCATCCAAGGATGACGCGCGTTTGGAGGTGACAGTGGAGTGGTTGTTGGGGTTGCGCGGCCGGGGGGTGTCTGCTCCGGTGGCACGGCGTAAGTTGGCAGGGGTGGCTTTTTATTTTAAGTTATGCGGGTGGCCGGATGTTACGAAGACGTTTTTGATCCGTCAGGCTATGAAGGGGTGGCAGAGGGAATATGTGGGGCGCGATAGTAGGCGGCCGATTTCATTCAGTTTGCTGGGTAGGTTGGTGGCTGTGTGTCGGGTTGTGTGTTCTTCAGAATTCGAGCGGGCGTTAGTTGCGGCTTGTTTTGGGGTTGCCTTTTTTGCGGCTTTGCGAGTGGGGGAGCTGGTGGCGCCTTCGGCCTCTCGTACTGGGGGTTTGTTGGAGTCAGATGTGATTCTTAATAATAATGCGTTGCGTATTCGGGTTCGTTGTTCCAAGACTGATCAGCTTGGTAAAGGGGTGTGGTTACCCATTCTTCCGGTGGCGAGTGGGGCGTGCCCGGTGCGGTTGGTGGCGGAGTATAGGTCACTGAGGGTTAGTGGGGGGAATTTTTTCGCGCATGCGGATGGGTCCCCCTTGACTAAATTCCAGTTCGCATCCGTGTTGCGTAAATGTTTGGCGGAGTTGGGTTTCGATCCGGGCGAGTTCGGTACCCATTCCTTTAGGATAGGCGCGGCGACGGAAGCAGCTAGGGCGGGTTTGCCGGAGTCGGAGGTCATGCGTATTGGGCGTTGGCGGTCTGCCTGTTTTGCGCGGTATGTGCGACCAGAGTTATTGGTGGATTAATAACACAAAAAAAATAAAAAAAATAAAAAGAGGCGAGTTTGAGTAAGTTGCTTGTGGTGTTTTACTAATTCTTTTTTCTTTTCAGGAATCGCCCGTCCGGTGGTCTGGTTGGTGGGGCATTCATACATCTTCTGGGCGGCGCAGAGGGCCGAATGCAGGCCGGGAGGTCGCAGCCTGGGATTCAGGGAAGTGGAGGTTCATTGGAGGGGGCTTCGGGGGTTGAAATGGTCTCAGGTGTTGCCGGAGGTGGTAGAGATTGGGCGTGGATCGGTGGGGCCGGTGATTCTGGTCCTGCATGCAGGTGGGAATGACCTGTGTTCCCAGAGGATGCTGGAGTTAATGGCCTTGATGAGGTCTGACCTGGAGCGTTTCCCTGCCTTTTTCCCGAAGCTGGTGGTGGTATGGTCAGAGGTGGTGCCGAGAGTGGTTTGGCATGGCGCCAGGGATGGGGAGGCTATGGAACGGTGTAGGAGAACGTTAAATGCCCGGATGTCTCGCTTTGTGCGCTCCAAAGGGGGGGTGGTGGTTCGTCATTGGCAGTTGGAGGGAGATAATAGATCTTTGATGAGGCGGGACGGGGTGCACCTCACGGAGATTGGGCTGGATATATTTTTGTCCGGTTTACAGGATGGCATCGAACAAGCTTTTAGTTTGCTGGGTGGTGGTCGGAGCCCCGTTTGAGATACGGTCCTCCTCCGTGGCGGCATTTGGAAAGCAAGTCGTGGTGAAGAGTGACTGGCGTACGTACGCCCTGGGGATCCAGGGTGGTACACCGCATAGGAGGAATGGTCTGTGGAGGAGGTGGTGTTTTGTTACCATTTTTGTTAAAGAAAAATTTTTGCTGTGGCCGATCATCACCCAGTAAAGGATTGGTTAAAGAGCTGAGGTGTCGGAGTTTTTATTTGGTTGAGTTAAAAGGGGGGGGGGGGGTCCGGTGGTCCCCGCTCCTCCCTCTCTCCCTCATTCATTTCCCTGCCCTATCCCTAGGTTAGTACCAGCAGTCTGGAGAGCACCCGACAGGATAGGGAGGGTGATGAGGGACTGTTGGTCCCCTCTTCCCTCTCCTTAATTTCCCTGGTTTGGAGGAGTATAGGCCGGGTAGTGTTTGGTAGGGAGGATAGGAAGGGGTTAATGGAAGTGGGAGGTGGAGTGTTAGGAAAGTGGGAGAGACGGTGGCAGGAGGTTTAGGGGAGGTATATATAGGGGAGTGTAGGGGAGAGGACTTCCTCTTGACAGGGTAAGCGAGTTGCCCGCCCTCCCGCCCCTTTTTAGTGGTTTGATTTGTTTTATAGCAGGTCTATTTTATATATTTATAAAAATAAAAAAAAAGTTTGTTGTGGTTTGTTCACTGTTTCTCTCTTTTGAGGTTCGGTGGACAGTGGAAGTCACAGCTGGAGGCGGCATTTGGAAAGCAAGTCGTGGTGAAGAGTGACTGGCGTACGTACGCCCTGGGGATCCAGGGTGGTACACCGCATAGGAGGAATGGTCTGTGGAGGAGGTGGTGTTTTGTTACCATTTTTGTTAAAGAATTTTTCTTGCTGTGGCCGATCATCACCCAGTAAAGGATTGGTTAAAGAGCTGAGGTGTCAGAGTTTTTATTTGGTTGAGTTAAAAGGGGGGGGGGGTCCGGTGGTCCCCGCTCCTCCCTCTCTCCCTCATTCATTTCCCTGCCCTATCCCTAGGTTAGTACCAGCAGTCTCTGCCTGTGTGCTGGGCCTAAATATATGCCAATGGACTGTTGCAGTGGTGGCTGACGTGAAGCCTGATTCTCTGCTATGACATGCAGACTGATTCTCTGCTGACATGAAGCCAGATCCTCTGTTACGGGACCTCTCTCCTCTGCCTGGGTGCTGGGCCTAAATATATGACAATGGACTGTTCCACTGGTGGCTGACGTGAAGCCTGATTCTCTGCTATGACATGCAGACTAATTCTCCGCTGACATGAAGCCAGATTGTCTGTTACGGGACCTCTCTCCTCTGCCTGGGTGCTGGGCCTAAATATATGACAATGGACTGTTGCACTGGTGGCTGACGTGAAGCCTGATTCTCTGCTATGACATGCAGACTGATTCTCTGCTGACATGAAGACAGATTCTCTGTTACGGGACCTCTCTCCTCTGCCTGGGTGCTGGGCCTAAATATATGCCAATGGACTGTTGCAGTGGTGGCTGACGTGAAGCCTGATTCTCTGCTATGACATGCAGACTGATTCTCTGCTGACATGAAGCCAGATTCCTCTGTTACGGGACCTCTCTCCTCTGCCTGGGTGCTGGGCCTAAATATATGACAATGGACTGTTGCACTGGTGGCTGACATGAAGCCTGATTCTCTGCTATGACATGCAGACTGATTCTCTGCTGACATGAAGACAGATTCTCTGTTACGGGACCTCTCTCCTCTGCCTGGGTGCTGGGCCTAAATATATGCCAATGGACTGTTGCAGTGGTGGCTGACGTGAAGCCTGATTCTCTGCTATGACATGCAGACTGATTCTCTGCTGACATGAAGCCAGATCCTCTGTTACGGGACCTCTCTCCTCTGCCTGGGTGCTGGGCCTAAATATATGACAATGGACTGTTGCACTGGTGGCTGACGTGAAGCCTGATTCTCTGCTATGACATGCAGACTGATTCTCTGCTGACATGAAGACAGATTCTCTGTTACGGGACCTCTCTCCTCTGCCTGGGTGCTGGGCCTAAATATATGACAATGGACTGTTGCAGTGGTGGCTGACGTGAAGCCTGATTCTCTGCTATGACATGCAGACTGATTCTCTGCTGACATGAAGACAGATTCTCTGTTACGGGACCTCTCTCCTCTGCCTGGGTGCTGGGCCTAAATATATGACAATGGACTGTTGCACTGGTGGCTGACGTGAAGCCTGATTCTCTGCTATGACATGCAGACTGATTCTCTGCTGACATGAAGACAGATTCTCTGTTACGGGACCTCTCTCCTCTGCCTGGGTGCTGGGCCTAAATATATGCCAATGGACTGTTGCAGTGGTGGCTGACGTGAAGCCTGATTCTCTGCTATGACATGCAGACTGATTCTCTGCTGACATGAAGCCAGATCCTCTGTTACGGGACCTCTCTCCTCTGCCTGGGTGCTGGGCCTAAATATATGACAATGGACTGTTGCACTGGTGGCTGACGTGAAGCCTGATTCTCTGCTATGACATGCAGACTGATTCTCTGCTGACATGAATCCAGATCCTCTCTTACGGGACCTCTCTCCTCTGCCTGGGTGCTGGGCCTAAATATATGACAATGGACTGTTGCACTGGTGGCTGACGTGAAGCCTGATTCTCTGCTATGACATGCAGACTGATTCTCTGCTGACATGAAGACAGATTCTCTGTTACGGGACCTCTCTCCTCTGCCTGGGTGCTGGGCCTAAATATCTGACAATGGACTGTTGCAGTGGTGGCTGACGTGAAGCCTGATTCTCTGCTATGACATGCAGACTAATTCTCTGCTGACATGAAGACAGATTCTCTGTTACGGGACCTCTCTCCTCTGCCTGGGTGCTGGGCCTAAATATATGCCAATGGACTGTTGCAGTGGTGGCTGACGTGAAGCCTGATTCTCTGCTATGACTTGCAGACTGATTCTCTGCTGACATGAAGCCAGATCCTCTGTTACGGGACCTCTCTCCTCTGCCTGGGTGCTGGGCCTAAATATCTGACAATGGACTGTTGCAGTGGTGGCTGACGTGAAGCCTGATTCTTTGCTATGGGACCTCTCTCCAATTGATATTGGTTAATTTTTATTTATTTTATTTTTATTTTAATTCATTTCCCTATCCACATTTGTTTGCAGGGGATTTACCTACATGTTGCTGCCTGTTGCTGCTTTTTGCAGCACTCTAGCCCTTTCCTGGGCTGTTTTACAGCCTTTTTTAGTGCCGAAAAGTTCGGGTCCCCATTGACTTCAATGGTGTTCGGGTACGGGACAAAGTTCGGATCGGGTTCGGATCCCGAACCCGAACATTTCCGGGAAGTTCGGCCGAACTTCTCAAACCGGAACATCCAGGTGTTCGCTCAACTCTAGTGTTGAGCAAGCACCAAAGTGCTCCTGTGCTCGAGTAGAACACTTTGCAATGCTCGGGTGTTCTACTGAGCACCCGAGCACAATGGTAGTCAATGGGAGAACCCCAGGCACCCCCTGCTCTGAAGAGGGGAGGGGGTCGGAACTCTAGTTTGGCTTAGGAGTCCCTGCTCTGACTGTCATGGTCTTACCTTCTTGCTGTTCTCCTTCGTTTGACATGTGCTGGCGGCCATCTTGGTTTCTGGGTTTCTTGTAGCCTCCCACCCTGCGGCTTCTCCTTCCCACTGGGAGGAGCTGGATGCCTAGCTCATATATATAGGAGGTCTGTGGCTTCAGTTCCTTGCTTGGTCCTCCTGTGTTCACATGCTTCTAAGACTGCTGCTGCTTCTGGTTCCTGATCCTGGCTTCGTCTGACTACCCTGCTGGTTCCTGATCCAGGCTTCGTCTGACTACCCTGCTGGTTCCTGATCCAGGCTTCGTCTGACTACCCTTCTGGTTCCTGACCTCTGGCTTCGCAAGACCCTGCTTCGGTTTAGCCATCCGTTTGGACTTTTACCTTACAGCTTGATTTCCAATAAAGCCTTCTTATTTCCACTTATCTCTTGTTGTACGTCTGGTTCATGGTTCCATGACATTAGGACCAAGCCATGAATTCTGACGGTACAGGGCCATCCTCGCTACCTACGCTGGTTGCCAGACTTGATCAGCAGGATCACCTGTTGGGTCGGTTCGCTGTGGCGTTGCAAACCCTGCTTGAACGCACGGCTCATTTAGCTTCCGTTGCCGATGGGTCGGTTGTCGCTCCTGGGCCCGCTCCTACTGCCGCTCCGGTTGTTGCGCCAGAGTCTACCCCGACACCTGTTGCTGCGCCTGCGGTGTTTCGGGGTATGACCGGTTCTGCCCCCCTTCCACAGCGCTTTGGGGGAGAGCCAACTCAGTGCCGAGGTTTCCTTAACCAGGTGGGCATTTATTTCGAGTTGCTGCCACATGCCTTTCCTACTGAGAGATCAAAGGTGGGCTTCTTGATCTCGCTGCTCTCGGACAAGGCCTTGGCCTGGGCCAGCCCTTTATGGGAGAACAACAATCCGGTGGTTGCCGAGTTTTCCGGTTTTGTTGCTTCTCTTCGGAAGGTATTCGATGTGCCGGCTCGTGCTGCCTCTGCTGCGAAGCTCCTTATGTCCATCAGACAGGGTTCACGATCCGTAGCTGAATACGCCATTGAGTTTCGTACCCTGGCAGCAGAGGTGGGCTGGAATAATGAGGCTCTGGTCGCTGCTTTCTCTCATGGTCTCTCGGATGCCTTGAAGGATGAGGTTGCAGCTAAGGACCTACCAGTGGAGCTCGAGTCTCTTATTTCTTTCCTGATTTTGATTGACACCAGACTCAGGGAGAGACCAGGCGTTGGTGGACTCTGGTGCTGGTGGTTTGTTCATTGATAGTGTGTTCGCTGCCGCCAATTCCATTCCTCTGCAGCCTCGAGGTTCCCCACTGGCTCTTGAGGCGATAGACGGCAGACCCCTTCTGCCGCCACACGTGACTCAGGAGACCCTTCCAGTGGGGATGGCCATTGGTGCCGTTCACAGAGAGTCGGTCTGTCTCCAGGTTATTTCGTCTCCACACTACTCGGTGGTCTTGGGGTACCCCTGGCTCCAGAAGCATAATCCGACTTTCGATTGGAGATCGGCCGAGATCCTCTCGTGGTCACCGCAGTGTGGGGCTAGTTGCATCCATGGGCCTGTCAAGTTGCTGTGTACTTCCTCGGACTCTCTGTTGCCTCCTGAATACGAGGAGTACCGGGATGTATTCGATAAGGTGCGTGCGGTTGCCCTACCTCCGCACCGCCCATACGATTGTGCCATAGAGTTACAATCTGGTGCCGTTCCTCCTCGTGCTAAAGTCTATCCACTGTCGGTAGCGGAGAATGAGGCCATGGAGGAGTACGTGAGGGAAACGCTTTCACGCGGACACATTCGCAAATCCTCGTCCCCGGCAGGGGCTGGATTTTTCTTTGTGAAAAAGAAGGGCGGTGAGTTGAGGCCTTGCATCGATTACAGGGGTCTCAATCGCATCACGATCAAGAACGCTTACCCGATACCCTTGATTTCCGAGCTGTTCGATCGCCTCAAAGGGGCCACGGTCTTTACCAAACTCGACCTGAGGGCGGCATATAACCTGGTAAGGATCAAGGCGGGCGATGAGTGGAAGACCGCGTTTAACACCAGGACCGGTCATTATGAATCCTTGGTTATGCCCTTTGGGTTGTGCAATGCGCCCGCAGTCTTCCAGGAATTCATCAACGATGTTTTCCGTGACCTGTTGCAGCAATGTGTGGTGGTCTATTTGGATGACATCTTGGTATATTCTGAATCCATGGAGGCCCACATTCTGGATGTCAGACGAGTGTTGCAACGGTTACGAGAGAACAAGCTGTTCGGTAAGCTTGAGAAATGCGAATTTCACCGATCCCAGGTAACCTTCTTAGGTTACATCATTTCCGCTGAGGGGTTCTCCATGGATCCTGAGAAGGTTTCGGCTGTCTTACAGTGGCCCCAGCCCAGTGGTCTTCGTGCCCTGCAGCGCTTTTTGGGCTTCGCCAATTATTATCGGAAGTTCATCAGGGACATTTCCATGCTAGCCAAGCCTCTCACGGATCTGACCAGGAAGGGCAGTAATCCCCAGGTCTGGCCGCTCGAGGCCATCCGAGCTTTTGAGGCTCTAAAGTCCGCCTTTGTGTCGGCTCCGATTCTGTCGCATCCCAACCCTGGGTTGCCTTTTGTCCTCGAGGTGGACGCGTCTGAGACGGGAGTAGGCGCCCTTCTGTCTCAGCGTAGAACACCAGAGGGCCCTCTGCTTCCTTGTGGGTTTTACTCCCGGAGACTGTCTTCCGCGGAGTGCAACTATCAGATTGGTGACAGGGAGTTATTGGCCATCGTGCAGGCCCTTAAAGAATGGAGGCACTTGCTCGAGGGCTCGGTGGTTCCGGTTCTCATCCTGACGGACCACAAGAATCTGACCTACCTCTCTGAGGCCAAGAGATTGACACCACGTCAGGCCAGATGGGCTCTGTTCTTGTCACGTTTTAATTACGTGGTCTCCTACCTACCCGGTTCCATCAGAGCGGATGCCTTATCACGGCAATACTCCGAGCTGTCCGGGGAGGAGTCGATTCCGACTTCGGTCATACCTCCGAATCAGATCCTGGCCGCCATTCGCACCAGCCTGACCTCTCCCCTGGGTGAGCAGATTTTGGCGGCTCAATCTGGTGCTCCCTCTGGGAGACCCAACGGCAGATGTTTTGTGCCTGAGGAGTTGCGCACTCGGTTGTTGCGAACCTACCATAACTCCAAGGCCGCGGGGCATCCTGGAAAGAATCAGCTGTCCTGGGCTGTTTCACGTCTGTTCTGGTGGCCTTCTCTACGTTCCGACATCGCCGCATATGTAGCGGCATGCTCCGTTTGTGCCCAGAGTAAGTCCCCTCGGCACCTTCCGTTGGGCCTTTTGCAACCCATAGCCACCGGGGAGCGTCCATGGTCACACCTGGGGATGGATTTCATTGTGGACCTCCCTGCATCCCGAGGCCATACGGTCATTCTCATGATTGTGGATCGGTTTTCCAAAATGTGCCACTGTGTTCCTCTCAAGAAGTTACCCTCTGCACAAGAGTTGGCCTCGATTTTTGCCAGGGAGGTCTTCCGGTTGCACGGTTTGCCCAAGGAGATTGTGTCGGATCGGGGGAGTCAGTTTGTGTCCAGGTTCTGGCGCGCCTTTTGCTCCCAGTTGGGGATTCATCTCTCTTTCTCCTCGGCCTACCACCCTCAGTCCAATGGGGCCGCAGAACGAGCCAATCAGGCCTTGGAGCAATTCCTTCGTTGCTATGTCTCCAATCACCAAGACAATTGGGTTGACCTCCTGCCTTTGGCTGAGTTTGCCAGGAACACGGCGGTGAACTCTTCCTCTGGGACGTCTCCCTTCATGGCCAATTATGGGTTCCAACCTGCCGTGTTACCGGAGGTATTCTCTCCCCAGGATATTCCGGCTGTGGAGGATCACCTTTCCGTCCTACGTGCTTCTTGGGTACAGATCCAGAGGTCCCTTGAGGTCTCTGCGCAGCGCCAGAGACTCCAGGCTGATCGCAGACGAGCGCCCGCTCCTTCCTACCAGGTCGGAGACCGCGTATGGTTGTCCACCCGCAACCTCAACCTTCGAGTGCCCACTCCCAAGCTGGCGCCTCGCTTTGTTGGTCCCTTCCGAGTGCTTCGCAGGGTAAACCCGGTAGCCTATGCCCTTGCGCTTCCTCCTGGCATGCGGATCTCCAACGTGTTTCATGTCTCCCTGTTGAAGCCACTGGTGTGTAATCGTTTCACTTCCTCGGTTCCTCGGCCTCGTCCGGTCCAAGTGGGCAATCGTGAGGAGTATGAGGTGAGCAATATCCTGGACTCACGCCTGGTCCTGCGGTCGGGTGCAGTTTTTGGTCCATTGGCGTGGTTATGGTCCAGAGGAGCGTTCCTGGGTTCCCTCCGCAGATGTCCATGCTCCTGCCTTGCTCCGAGCCTTCCACGCACGCTTCCCTCAGAAACCGTTCTTTACTCCGCGGAGGAGGGGCCCTTGAGGGGGAGGTACTGTCATGGTCTTACCTTCTTGCTGTTCTCCTTCGTTTGACATGTGCTGGCGGCCATCTTGGTTTCTGGGTTTCTTGTAGCCTCCCACCCTGCGGCTTCTCCTTCCCACTGGGAGGAGCTGGATGCCTAGCTCATATATATAGGAGGTCTGTGGCTTCAGTTCCTTGCTTGGTCCTCCTGTGTTCACATGCTTCTAAGACTGCTGCTGCTTCTGGTTCCTGATCCTGGCTTCGTCTGACTACCCTGCTGGTTCCTGATCCAGGCTTCGTCTGACTACCCTGCTGGTTCCTGATCCAGGCTTCGTCTGACTACCCTTCTGGTTCCTGACCTCTGGCTTCGCAAGACCCTGCTTCGGTTTAGCCATCCGTTTGGACTTTTGCCTTACAGCTTGATTTCCAATAAAGCCTTCTTATTTCCACTTATCTCTTGTTGTACGTCTGGTTCATGGTTCCATGACACTGACTCCATATATAGCTATGTCCATATATGGAGTCAGTGCTTGGGGACACCCCACTTCTATTTAAATATAATTTAGCCTGTATTTCAGAAAAGTTTATGCTGGGATACGAACTCACGACCTTCTGTATTAGAGGCAAGGCACGTAACCACTCAGCTATAATAGCATAGCCAGTTACTTTAGAAAAGAGAAGGGAAAAAAAAGAATTCTTCTGTACTGTACTTCTACTGAGAACTATACAGTAGAAGTCTCATATTTTATTTTATTTTATTTAATTTTTAGTGACTGGCTATGCAGCTTTATAGCGTAGTGGTTAAAGTTCTGGGCTGTGATGCAGAAGCTGTGAGCTCAAATCCTGCCACAAACTTTTTCAGAAATAGAGGCTAAACTACATTTAAATACACTAGGGTGTCCCCAAGCACTGACTCCATATATGGACATAGCTATATATGGAGTCAGAGCAGGGACTCCTATGCCGCGGACTCACACTGAGGGATTCCCTCACTGTACAGCGATCTTCTGCATAGAAATAGAGGCTAAATTAGATTTAAATACACTGACTCAAGTCTTCGGCCGAACTCTGCGATGTGCCGAACATAGCGATGCTCTTGCCGAACTGGAGTTCGGCTGAGCATGCTTGCTCAACACTAGTAGACATACCTCTGCGGATTGCTACTTAGAATACTTTTTAATTTGGTACAGAAAGTATGGCAGAAAGTCTTCAGTGCCTTGCATTGAGAACTGAGAGTAAATTGAGAATTACACAGTGCTCATTTACATCAATAGACTGTCCATGTGATGCACAAGCATGTTAGGTCCTCCAGAAAAATATGCTTTGTAGTTGCCCAGGATAACAGATACTAAATAGGGGACTCCCTTATATGGGATATTTGAGAGTGTTTATTCTTGACCAGAAAACTTCTGCAATAAAATTGCTGCTCTTATAATAGTGCATTGAACGACATCTGGAAAAATGTGGAACTATGCTTTAATATTAATAGCAGCATTACTAGTAATGCAGTTTCTAGATGTACTTACTTGAAAAAATTCCTGTGGTGATGATTACATTTATTCTACATGTATGATGCATATTACCTTTTTATTTGATATGCTTTATTCATTGTGCGTTTGTGTTCTGTAACCTCTTTTCTCCAGACATCATTATCACTAAGAACCATTCAACGGCTGAGATTTCACCTTGTAAATACATTTGTTCACAATAGTAAACACCATAGTATGACAGCACAGGAAAAGGATTTACGCGGAAACAGCTAAAGGCACCGATAGAACAGGGTTACAAGTGTGACAGAACAGGATTTCTTATGAGAGCAAGTGGCCAGACCTTAAAGAGCAAGTATCATAGCTAAAAAGTACTTGGAGCTTTATTAACATTGGTGTTTCAAAAACCGTCTGTAATCGCAAATAGAGACAAAATGGAATTCGATCTGAATTTAAGGCTAAATTAGCTTCACCACAAAGCTGAATTTCCTCGTGCTTCGTGGTAATGAATCGATTTAACCTAAAATAGTGTAAAAAAAAACAAAAAAATCATACCTACGTACCTCTTCTATTTTCTCTCAACGGGCCGGCCACCGCCATCTTGATTGAAGATCTCTGCTAAAAATCCTGTGCATGGTGACTTACAAAAAAATGCGCTTTGTGACTAAGTAATTCGTCACGAAGTGAATTTTTTTGTAAAATTCGGCGAAGCAGCTGAATCGAACTTTCCAAAACTTCGCTCATCTCTAATCTTAAAGGGAACCTGGAAAACACATATTAAACCAACGACAGTACCTTAAAGTATCGCCCAGTGTGTTGCTAATCATGATTTTCTTTCCTCATTCTGTCTCCTCATATTTGTTAAAATCGCGGTTTTAATGTCTGTTGGCGCCTTCTCCAAGTGAGGCTTGAAGTCAAGAGGGCAGCGACCTCCTTGCTTAAAGGCACGATAATCCCGCCCCTTACCCCTCCTCTCTACATTGTGATGGACATCTTGCCGTGATGCCGGGACAGTGCTCTTCCTGTGCATGCGCCGCGCGCTGCCTGTTACAGAGCAATTCCAGCTCCCTCACTCACCGCCTCCATTTTGCAGACTGCGCATGCATTGTTCAGACCCATCGCTCTCGTGCCCAGCCATCACTTCTCGCCTTTAGCGTGAGCGTGATCACTGGCTTCAGTCGCTGGAGAATGCAAGCCAGTGAGCTGGGGCAATATGCACCAAATTTATAATTTTTTTGTTGTTGTTGTATGTGCATCAGAAAAACAAATTTATGCCTTCTATGAGCAGGCATACTATAGATAGACACTGTAATTAAAATTATTTTTGGCGTAAATGATGGTAAGTCTGTCAGCCCATGGGAGACCACATCCTGGAAAACTCTGCACATTTTTCATGTGACTTTTAAAATGTGTTGAAAAAAATGCAAAAATTTTTTGAACAATGTTCAAAAAGTTGCCAATCTTTTATGTAAACTGATCAATACTAGAGATGAGCGAATCGAAGCTGACGAAGTGGAATTTGATCCGATTTTCAGGAAAAATTCAATTCGCACTGAAGCCGAATTTCCTTATGCTTCGTGGTAACAAATCGCATTTTTGCAATATGGCTGCTGCACATGTGAGAAAATGGAGAAAGGAACTCTGGGAAGTCGGGATCACCTATAATGCAATGCATTCAGCCAATCAGCAACCAGCCAGCCCTGTGATGTCACAGCCCTATAAAAAGGGGCAGCCATCTTAGATTCTGCCATTTACCAGTGTACTTCGTGCAGGGAGAGACGTCTGCAGGTGCTACGGACAATGTTCGAAAAAACTTCATTGTGCTAAAAAAAACGATTTACAAGTGCAGGGAAACATTATTCAAGGTGTAGGGAAAGAATAGGGAGGAATTATTCTACAACATTTATGTTGAACAGGGTTCAGTAAGGGAGGTGACAGTCTGGGTAATAGGAACAATCCGATTGCCAATTGCAATTATACAGCTCTGTAATTGCAGCAAACCGTTCTTGTTATTGGGGTGCAAGTGCTGTTTGATACAGCCATAAAGAGGGTTCATTACAAGGAAATATTTCTACATCTTATTTGCCCTTATGCGGTGCAGTTATATGTTCTAAAGCATTTTTTGGCTTGTATTAGTGGGAAAGTGCGAAAATTACAGCAATATTTGTTGTGTATTAGTGGCAAAAGTAAAATATATTTGCCGCTCAGCAGTACAGTTATCTGTTCTAAAGCCTTTTGTAGGCGTGTATTAGCGGAAAAAGAAAAAATATATTTGCTGCTTAGCGGTGCAGTTATCTGTTGTAAATCCTTTTGTGGCATGTATTAGCGGAAAAAGAAAAAATATATTTGACGCTCAGCGGTGCATTCATCTGTTGTAAAGCCTTTTGTGGCGTATATTAGTTGAAAAAAATATATATATATTTGCCGCTCAGCGGTGCAGTTATCTGTTGTAAAGCCTTTTGTGGCGTGTATTAGTGGAAAATGAAAAAATAAATTTGCCGTTTAGCGGTGCAGTTATCTGTTTTAAAGTCTTTTGTGGCATGTATTAGAGGGGGAAAAAGGGCTTATTAGCCATTGTGTGGTGAAGTGAGAAAATTACAGACTTTTTTGGGGTGTTTTAATTTTCTTTTTATTTTATTTTTATTCGATCTATCAGTATGTCAGACAGAGAAATGCCAGGCCCTGCACAGGGTATTGGCAGAGGCCTAAATGTTTCTGGCACAGGCAGAGGTCGCAGCAGAGTAAGGGGCTGTGGCAGCAGGGGTCACTTTGAGAGGCCTGAGCTCCCAGTGTCAGCTAGCAGTCGTGTCGTGAACAGCAACCCAGCAGTTCTTGAGTGGTTGACTCGATCTTCGACTTCGTCGCAAGTGACATCAGACTCCCACAGCCAAGAGTCAGTGGGTGCGTCAGACACAACCCTTAGTTGGCATAGCCCGGGAACAGGCCCTGTGCCCTCACCTGTTCTCAAACTTCCTATGTCCTTTTTTGTTCCCAGAGCCAGAGAAGTATTTTATGCTGTGTGCTCAGCTCCACTATACAATGAGGACGAGCTACTAGAAGAAAGTCAGCAGCTACTGGCCAGCCAAGATATGAAGGAGACATCCGCCGCTTCCTCCACTAGGCGGGCAAGTAGTGATGAGGAGAGTGGCGTGGGAGCTGGTGTTGCGAGCCGTCAGGCTCCTGACCCAGAGACGATTGAGGAGGACATCAGTGAAGTGCAGACAGAACTCGATGATGATGATGTAGCTGATCGCACTTGGGAGCCGGATGACGAAGGGGTTTCATTTTTTCTTTCTTTATAAAATAATGTAATTTTATAAAATCAGGTGTCTCCATGATAGATCTGCAGTGTGGGGGCCCCGTGTGGCTTCTACACACTTTTAAAATAATCCTTTAGTGGGGTGAATATATGCCGGATGACCGGGACGCTCCATGACCTTTCCAGGAGCTTCTGTGGGGAGCAGCGGTTCATTTCTGAGACGTCCGTATAGTGTGGGGGGAAGACCCTCTCCATCTCCATGCACCACAGGATGTCCTCCTTACCATGCATGATTACTGGGAACTCGTGATTTTTTTCCTTGATGAAGAGACCAGGGGCTGGTAGTTATGGTTTGAATCTTGATGAACTTCGCGACTCTTCCAGGCTCCAAGCAATCTTGAAGTTTTGTCTTCTCATTGTCTGTAGCTACTAGAGGCCTGTTCATGCCAGGCAGGTTCCCCCAGAAGTACCGTATTTTTCGCCCCATAAGACACATACTGGGGGACATAATAAATGGCACTGGAGGTATAATAAATGGCACAGGGGGCCTCTAATGGGGGCTCATAAATGGCATTGGGGTCATAAATGGTACTGGGGTAAAAAAAATGGCATGGGGCTAATAATGGGGGCTCGTAATAAATGGCACTGGAGGCATAATAAATGGCACTGGGGCTTATAATAGGGGCTCATAAATGGCACTGAAAGAATAATAAATAGCACTGGGAGCATAATAAATGGCACTAGGGCATAATAAATGGTACT
Organism: Bufo gargarizans; assembly: GCF_014858855.1. Lineage (NCBI taxonomy): Eukaryota > Metazoa > Chordata > Amphibia > Anura > Bufonidae > Bufo > Bufo gargarizans. The sequence goes on from NC_058081.1 coordinate 663,071,298, forward strand.
GGGGTCATAATAAAGGGCACTGGAGGCATAATAAATGGCACTGGGGGCTTATAATAGGGGCTCATAAATGGCATTGGGGGGTCATAAATGGCACTGGGGCTAAAAAAATGGCATGAGGGCTAATAATGGGGGCTCATAACTGGAATGGGGGCTCATAACTGGCATGGGGGCTCATAAATGGCATGGGGGCCAATCTGAGGCATGGGGGTCTGATCTGAGGTTTTACCGGGGTCTTATTAACATTTGGGATCTGATCTGAGGTCTGATTAAGGGGCCTATTAACATTGGGGGTCTGATTGGGGCTGTCAGATGAGGTCTGATGGTGTCTGATTGCTGGCCTGATCTGAGATCTAATGAAAAATATTTTTTTCTTATTGTCCTCCTCTAAAACCTAGGTGCGTCTTATGGGCCACTGCATCTTATAAGGCGAAAAATACGGTATCTGGCTTGATGAGCAGCCAGTACCGCACTTGCATCAATCTTGACAGGATTAGTCTCCAGGTGGAGAGAAATTGTTTTTTGGAATGCTTTCTCCATCACAACCACGTTCTCGAATACCCAGAAGACTGGCCGACTCTCTCTTGTCTTAGGCAACACTTTATTGAGTAATCGTGGAAAGTCAAAAAATCTAATTGTCCCCATTCTTCAATCTGTTAAATTAAATTTAAAATATTAAATTGAACCAAAACTTGATGAAAATTATAAGAAACTAAACTTAAATTTGCCAATATATTATCCAAATCTTCGAGGGAAATTCCCAGGCAATCAATTTGCCTTTTGTCCCGGAGAACGTGTATTATTGAATCATGTTTTAAGCAACACTTTATAAAGTTAAGAAATTTTAACCTTCTGTCCCATATTCCATATAAATGAATAAATAAGCGGGGAGATCGAGAAAACGATTACACGGGGCATGGGGGAGGAGGGCATTACCTTTCAGAGAACTGATAGCTTGTGCCGAGCTGAGGTGGAGAGTCCTAAGCCGTCATTTATTTGCCAAAAAGGCAGTACCAACCCTGCACACACATGTAGAACAGAAGGTGGGCCAGTCCTTGAGCCTGTCGGTGTCTGCCAAAGTGCACAGAACGCGACGTGTGGAGCTATAACTACGGTCAGGGACAATACATGTCCTTTACGGCCCACTGGGTGAATGTGGTTCTGGCACAGCCACACCAGCAACTTGGCCAGGTGACGCCGCTTCTGCCTTCACGTTCTCACGCCGTTGGATCTGCAACAATGTCTGCCTCTGCCTCTTCATCCTCCACCGTGTCCTCAGCCTCCACTGCAGAGGACAATTCACAATGCCCCTTCAGCATACCACATGTGCAGGGCATGGCGGTGTCACGCTGTTCTGCACCTCGTTTGCTCCACAGACAGGATTAGTTTTTTGGGGGTTATTGTTCTGACGGATCAGAGAAAGGGCAAAATAATCAGTGAACACAAACTTACTGCTGACACCCTCTCCACTCTGTCGGGGGGCTCTAATTATATACGCGTTTATGAGAACACGTTCTGTAGACATCTATGTGGAATCAGCTGACGGCGGTGTAAAAGGAGTGCGCTTCTTCTTGACTCTAACAGCGACCTGTAAGGCTTAGTTCATACTTGAGTTATTTGGTCAGTTTTGGCCCCGTGACTGCCCCAATAAGCGAAGTGTGCAGTGATTCTAAGAGCGACGCCTGTCATCTGCATGTCATACGGACTCACAGTATTATTTCACTACCAAAGCAGACTCCCTATGTGTGTTCTATACCACTATAAAGGCTCTCTGAAGCCAGGAAATATCCATTTTTTTATGTTGTTCGCCGTGAATAAATACGGATCGAACCAAATTTTTCCCCAAAAATTCGGGGAACCGGCAAATCGAATTTTTGAAAAAAATCGCTCATCTCTAATCAATACCAAAGCTAATTTTTGGGTAGGAATTTCTGGCATTTTTTTATGGTGGTGAATACTCCTGGGCCCCAGATCTGTAACAGATCTTACAACATTCCATTCATTATACTAATGCATTCTAATGTGGCAGAGGGGCTCCAATTGTCACTGTTACCTCAGCCACTTACGAGCTCTGCTTTTGAATAGCTGAACATTGGAAAATGTTGTACTCACCTCAGAAAAAAATAATAAAAAAATGTTAAAAAAATAAAATATTTAAAAACCTGTTGCAAGTGTCGGAACATAAAATGTTCAATGTTGCTTTTAACATATGGTGTACGCACATGCGTTATTACCCTGGATGTTCGGGTTCGAGAAGTTCGGCCGAACTTCCCGGAAATGTTCGGGTTCGGGATCCGAACCCGACCCGAACTTCGTCCTGAACCCCATTGAAGTCACTAAAAACAGCCCAGGAAAGGGCTAGAGGGCTGCAAAAGGCAGCAAAATGTAGTTAAATTCCCTGCAAACAAATGTGGATAGGAAAATGAATTAAAAAAATATATATATTTTTTTTACCAATATCAATTGGAGAGAGGTCCCATAGCAGAGAATCAGGCTTCATGTCATCCACCACTGGAACAGGCCACTGTCAGATATTTATACCCCGGCACCCAGACAGAGGAAAGAGGTCCCATAGCAGAGAATCAGGCTTCATGTCATAGCAGAGAATCAGGCTTCACGTCACCCAACACTGGAACAGGCCATTGTCAGATATTTAGGCCCCGGCACCCAGACAGAGGAGAGAGGTCCCATAGCAGAGAATCAGGCTTCATGTCATAGCAGAGAATTATGCTTCATGTCATAGCAGAGAATCAGGCTTCATGTCATAGCAAAGAATCAGGCTTCATGTCATAGCAGAGAATCAGGCTTCATGTCATAGCAGAGAATCAGGCTTCATGTTATAGCAGAGAATCAGGCTTCATGTCATAGCAGAGAATAAGGCTTCATGTCACCCAACATTGAAACAGGCCACTGTCAAATATTTTTAGGCCCCGGCACCCAGACAGAGGAGAGAGGTCCCATAGCAGAGAATCAGGTTTCATGTCATAGCAGAGAATCAGGCTTCATGTCACCCAACACTGGAACAGGCCACTGTCAGATATTTTTAGGCCCCGGCACCCAGACAGAGGAGAGAGGTCCCATAGCAGAGAATCAGGCTTCATGTCATAGCAGAGAATCTGGCTTCATGTCACCCAACACTGGAACAGGCCACTGTCAGATATTTTTATGCCCCGGCACCCAGACAGAGGAGAGAGGTCCCATAGCAGAGAATCAGGCTTCATGTCATAGCAGAGAATCAGGCTTCATGTCACCCAACACTGGAACAGGCCACTGTCAGATATTTTCAGGCCCCGACACCCAGACAGAGGAGAGAGGTCCCATAGCAGAGAATCAGGCTTCGTGTCATAGCAGAGAATCATGCTTCATGTCATAGGAGAGATTCAGGCTTCATGTCATAGCAGAGAATCAGGCTTCATGTCATAGCAGAGAATCATGCTTCATGTCATAGCAGAGAATCAGGCTTCATGTCATAGCAAAGAATCAGGCTTCATGTCATAGCAGAGAATCAGGCTTCATGTCATAGCAGAGAATCAGGCTTCATGCTATAGCAGAGAATCAGGCTTCATGTCATAGCAGAGAATAAGGCTTCATGTCACCCAACATTGGAACAGGCCACTGTCAAATATTTTTAGGCCCCGGCACCCAGACAGAGGAGAGAGGTCCCATAGCAGAGAATCAGGCTTCATGTCATAGCAGAGAATCAGGCTTCACGTCACCCAACACTGGAACAGGCCACTGTCAGATATTTTTAGGCCCCGGCACCCAGACAGAGGAGAGAGGTCCCATAGCAGAGAATCAGGCTTCATGTCATAGCAGAGAATCAGGCTTCATGTCACCCAACATTGGAACAGGCCACTGTCAGATATTTTTAGGCCCCGGCACCCAGACAGAGGAGAGAGGTCCCATAGCAGAGAATCAGGCTTCATGTCATAGCAGAGAATCAGGCTTCATGTCACCCAACACTGGAACAGGCCACTGTCAGATATTTTCAGGCCCCGACACCCAGACAGAGGAGAGAGATCCCATAGCAGAGAATCAGGCTTCATGTCATAGCAGAGAATCATGCTTCATGTCATAGGAGAGATTCAGGCTTCATGTCATAGCAGAGAATCAGGCTTCATGTCATAGCAGAGAATCAGGCTTCATGTCACCAACCACTGGAACAGGCCATTGTCAGATATTTTTCAGGCCCCGGCACCCAGACAGAGGAGAAAGGTCCCATAGCAGAGAATAAGGCTTCATGTAATAGCAGAGAATCATGCTTCATGTCATAGCAGAGAGTCAGGCTTCATGTCATAGCAGAGAATCAGGCTTCATGTCATAGCAGAGAATCAGGCTTCATGTCATAGCAAAGAATCAGGCTTCATGCCACCTACCACTGGAACAGGCCATTGTCAGATATTTTTAGGCCCCGGCACCCAGACAGAGGAGAGAGGTCCCATAGCAGAGAATCAGGCTTCATGTCATAGCAGAGAATCAGGCTTCATGTCACTAACCACTGGAACAGGCCATTTTCATATATTTTTAGGCCCCGGCACCCAGACAGAGGAGAGAGGTCCCATAGCAGAGAATCAGGCTTTATGTCATAGCAGAGAATCAGGCTTCATGTCATAGCAGAGAATCAGGCTTCATGTCATAGCAGAGAATAAGGCTTCATGTCACCCAACACTGGAACAGGCCACTGTCATATATTTTTAGGCCCCGGCACCCAGACAGAAGAGAGAGGTCCCATAGCAGAGAATCAGGCTTCATGTCATAGCAGAGAATCAGGCTTCATGTCACCCAACACTGGAACAGGCCACTGTCAGATATATTTAGGCCCCGGCACCCAGACAAAGGAGAGGTTCATTCAACCTTGGGTTGCCCCGCAATATAATGGTAAAATGAAATCAAAAATAGGATTGAATGAGGAAGTGCCCTGGAGTACAATAATATATGGTTAAGGGGAGGTAGTTATAAATGTCTAATCTGCACAAGGGATGGACAGGTCCTGTGGGATCCATGCCTGGTTCATTTTTATGAACGTCAGCTTGTCCACATTGGCTGTAGACAGGCGGCTGCGTTTGTCTGTAATGACGCCCCCTGCCGTGCTGAATACACGTTCAGACAAAACGCTGGCCGCCGGGCAGGCCAGCACCTCCAAGGCATAAAAGGCTAGTTGAAGTTGAATGTACTGTTCCACCATGTTAGTGAAATGTTGCCTCCTGCTAACACGTTCCGTATCAGGTGGTGGTGCAGTTAGCTGTGGAGTGTTGACAAAACTTTTCCACATCTCTGCCATGCTAACCCTGCCCTCAGAGGAGCTGGCCGTGACACAGCTGCGTTGGCGACCTCTTGCTCCTCCTCTGCCTTCGCCTTGGGCTTCCACTTGTTCCCCTGTGACATTTGGGAATGCTCTCAGTAGCGCGTCTACCAATGTGCGCTTGTACTCGCGCATCTTCCTATCACGCTCCAGTGCAGGAAGTAAGGTGGGCACATTGTCTTTGTACCGGGGATCCAGCAGGGTGGCAACCCAGTAGCCCGCACACATTAAAATGTGGGCAACTCTGCTGTCGTTGCGCATGCACTGCAGCATGTAGTTGCTCATGTGTGGCAGGCTGCCTAGAGGTAAGGACAAGCTGTCCTCTGTGGGAGGCGTATCGTCATCGTCCTGCGTTTCCCCCCAGCCACGCACCAGTGATGGGCCCGAGCTGCGTTGGGTGCCACCCCGCTGTGAACATGCTTCATCCTCATCCTCCTCCACCTCATCCTCGTCCTCCTCGTCCTCCAGTAGTGGGCCCTGGCTGGCCACATTTGTACCTGGCCTCTGCTGTTGCAAAAAACCTCCCTCTGAGTCACTTCGAAGAGACTGGCCTGAAAGTGCTAAAAATGACCCCTCTTCCTCCTCCTCCTCCTCCTAGGCCACCTCCTTTTCCATCAACGCCCTAAGTGTTTTCTCAAGGAGACATAGAAGTGGTATTGTAACGCTGATAACGGCGTCATCGCCACTGGCCATGTTGGTGGAGTACTCGAAACAGCGCAACAGGGCACACAGGTCTCGCATGAAGGCCCAGTCATTGGTGGTGAAGTGGTGCTGCAGCTGAAACTCCACTATGGCTTGCTGCTGCTCGCACAGTCTGTCCAGCATGTGCAAGGTGGAGTTCCACCTGGTGGGCACGTCGCATATGAGGCGGTGAGCGGTAAGGCCGAAGTTACGCTGTAGCACAGACAGGCAAGTAGCGGCAGGATGTGAACGCCGGAAGCGCGAACAGACGGCCCGCACTTTATGCAGCAGCTCTGACATGTCGATGTAGTTGTGAATGAACTTCTGCACCACCAAATTCAGCACGTGCGCCAGGCAAGGGATGTGTGTCAAACTGGCTAGTCCCAGAGCTGCAACGAGATTTCGCCCATTATCGCACACCACCAGGCCAGGCTTGAGGCTCACCGGCAGCAACCACTCGTCGGTCTGTTGTTCTATACCCCGCCACAACTCCTGTGCAGTGTGGGGCCTGTCCCCCAAACATATGAGTTTCAGAATGGCCTGCTGACGTTTACCCCGGGCTGTGCTGAAGTTGGTGGTGAAGGTGTGTGGCTGACTGGATGAGCAGGTAGAAGAAGAGGAGGAGGAAGCTGAGTAGGAGGAGGAGGCAACAGGAGGAAAAGAATGTTGCCCTGCGATCCTTGGCGGCAGAAGGACGTGTGCCAAACAGCTCTCTGCCTGGGGCCCAGCCGCCACTACATTTACCCAGTGTGCAGTTAGGGAGATATAGCGTCCCTGGCCGTGCTTACTGGTCCACGTATCTGTGGTTAGGTGGACCTTGCCACAGGTGGCGTTGCGCAGTGCACACTTGATTTTATCGGATACTTGGTTGTGCAGGGAAGGTACGGCTCTCTTGGAGAAGTAGTGGCGGCTGGGAACAACATACTGTGGGACAGCAAGCGACATAAGCTGTTTGAAGCTGTCTGTGTCCACCAGTCTGAATGACAGCATTTCATAGGCCAGTAGTTTAGAAATGCTGGCATTCAGGGCCAGGGATCGAGGTTGGCTAGGTGGGAATTTACACTTTCTCTCAAATGTTTGTGAGATGGAGAGCTGAACGCTGGCGTGTGACATGGTTGAGATGCTTGGTGACGGAGGTGTTGGTGTTGGTGGTACATCCCCTGTTTGCTGGGCGGAAGATGCCTCTGCATGCAGGTGCCTGGTCATGCAAATTGTGCTAAGGTTCAGAACGTTAATGCCTCGCTTCAGGCTCTGATGGCACAGCGTGCAAACCACTCGGGTCTTGTCGTCAGCACATTGTTTGAAGAAGTGCCATGTCCAGGAAACTCCTTGAAGCTGCCTTTGGGGTGCTCGGTCCCAGATGGCGGCGGTCAGTAGCAGGCGGAGTCTCTTGGCGGCGGGTGTTCTGCTTTTGCCCACTGCTCCCTCTTTTGCTACGCTGTTGGCTCGGTCTCACCACTGCCTCTTCCTCCGAACTGTGAAAGTCAGTGGCACGACCTTCATTCCATGTGGGGTCTAGGACCTCATCGTCCCCTGCATCGTCTTCATCCCTGACCTCCTGTTCAGTCTGCACACTGCAGAAAGATGCAGCAGTTGGCACCTGTGTTTCATCATCATCAGAGACATGCTGAGGTGGTATTCCCATGTCCTCATCATCAGGAAACATAAGTGGTTGTGCGTCAGTGCATTCTATGTCTTCCACCGCTGGGGAAGGGCTAGGTGGATGCCCATGGGAAACCCTGCCAGCAGAGTCTTTAAACAACATAAGAGACTGCTGCATAACTTGAGGCTCAGACAGTTTCCCTGATATGCATGGGGGTGATGTGACAGACTGATGGGCTTGGTTTTCAGGCGCCATCTGTGCGCTTTCTGCAGAAGACTGGGTGGGAGATAATGTAAACGTGCTGGATCCACTGTCGGCCACCCAATTGACTAATGCCTGTACCTGCTCAGGCCTTACCATCCTTAGAACGGCATTGGGCCCCACCAAATATCGCTGTAAATTCTGGCGGCTACTAGGACGTGAGGTAGTTGGTTCACTACGACATGTGGCTGTGGCAGAACGGCCACGTCCTCTCCCAGCACCATAGGGTCCACTAACACCACCATGACCATGTCCGCGTCCCTTACTAGATGTTTTCCTCATTGTTACTGTTCACCACAATAAGAAAAAAATTATTTGGCCCAATGTATTGAATTCAAATTCAGGTCTTTTTTTACAGACACCTAACACTATCTGGCTATCTATTTAGGTACCGTATTACACTAATACAGGCACAGCAGTAACGACAGATTTAGCAGAATACAGCAGAAACCACTAATCTAGAGAGTTGCTAAGTTGGGAATTGTATTCCCAACCCAGAACAAAAACTGTGCTTTAACGGACACCAAATAACTTGACCAGCCACAGCAATAATGACAGATTTAGCTGAATATAAATTGTAGGCCTAGTATTTTGGCGCTGGATGGCAGGTATACGTTTACGGACAGAATTAGACTTGGAAATGCGCGGTAGCGTGTGAAGTTATTGAGGATGACCCTATCAGCACCTTCAATCTAATATACCCTTTTATGAATCGATTTAAAGTGGGCCTGATACAGCAGAAACCACTGATTTAGGGAATTGCTAAGTTGGGAATTGTATTTCAACCCAGAACAAAAATATATCCTTTGCCAGACAGCAGACAGTATTACAATTGGCTAGCCACAGCTGAAACACCAGATTTAGGGTACTGCTATTTTGGCAATTGTATTTCACCCCTCAATAAAATAGCAAGCACAGCCAAGCCACTGATGTAGGATATAGCAAAAAAAAAAACACACTATTGATGGTTAAATGGACTTGGTGGCAGCTTGTGCTGGCGCACCACAAGACACAAAATGGCCGCCGATCGCCCCAGAAAAAAGTGACTGAAAAACGCTCTGGGCAGCCTAAAAACAGTGAGCAATTGAATAGCAGAAGATGAATGATTCACAGCTGTAGATCGATCACTTCATTAAGTGTTTTTGCTGAGTAAATACCTGTCTAGTAGAGTTGAGCGAACACCTGGATGTTCGGGTTCGAGAAGTTCGGCCGAACTTCCCGAAAATGTTCGGGTTCGGGATCCGAACCCGATCCGAACTTCGTCCCGAACCCGAACCCCATTGAAGTCAATGGGGACCCGAACTTTTCGGCACTAAAACGGCTGTAAAACAGCCCAGGAAAGGGCTAGAGGGCTGCAAAAGGCAGCAACATGTAGGTAAATCCCCTGCAAACAAATGTGGATAGGGAAATGAATTAAAATAAAAATTAAATAAATAAAAATTAACCAAAATCAATTGGAGAGAGGTCCCATAGCAGAGAATCTGGCTTCCCGTCACCCACCACTGGAACAGTCCATTCTCAGATATTTAGGCCCCGGCACCCAGGCAGAGGAGAGAGGTCCCGTAACAGACAATCTGGCTTCATGTCAGCAGAGAATCAGTCTTCATGTCATAGCAGAGAATCAGGCTTCACGTCACCCACCACTGTAAGAGTCCATTTTAATAAATTTAGGCCCAGCACCCAGGCAGAGGAGAGAGGTCCCGTAACAGACAATCTGGCTTCATGTCAGCAGAGAATCAGTCTTCATGTCATAGCAGAGAATCAGGCTTCACGTCACCCACCACTGTAAGAGTCCATTTTCATAAATTTAGGCCCAGCACCCAGGCAGAGGAGAGAGGTCCCGTAACAGACAATCTGGCTTCATGTCAGCAGAGAATCAGTCTTCATGTCATAGCAGAGAATCAGGCTTCACGTCACCCACCACTGCAACAGTCCATTTTCATAAATTTAGGCCCAGCACCCAGGCAGAGGAGAGAGGTCCCGTAACAGACAATCTGGCTTCATGTCAGCAGAGAATTAGTCTGCATGTCATAGCAGAGAATCAGGCTTCACGTCAGCCACCAATGCAACAGTCCATTGTCAGATATTTAGGCCCAGCACCCAGGCAGAGGAGAGATGTCCCGTAACAGAGGATCTGGCTTCATGTCAGCAGAGAATAAGTCTTCATATCATAGCAGAGAATCAGGCTTCACGTCACCCACCACTGCAACAGTCCATTTTCATAAATTTAGGCCCAGCACCCAGGCAGAGGAGAAAGGTCCCGTAACAGAGGATCTGGCTTCATGTCAGCAGAGAATCAGTCTGCATGTCATAGCAGAGAATCAGGCTTCACGTCAGCCACCACTGCAACAGTCCATTGTCATAAATTTAGGCCCAGCACCTAGGCAGAGGAGAGAGGTCCCGTAACAGGCAATCTGGCTTCATGTCAGCAGAGAATCAGTCTTCATGTCATAGCAGAGAATCAGTCTTCATGTCATAGCAGAGAATCAGGCTTCACGTCACCCACCACTGTAAGAGTCCATTTTCATAAATTTAGGCCCAGCACCCAGGCAGAGTAGAGAGGTCCCGTAACAGACAATCTGGCTTCATGTCAGCAGAGAATCAGTCTTCATGTCATAGCAGAGAATCAGGCTTCACGTCACCCACCACTGTAAGAGTCCATTTTCATAAATTTAGGCCCAGCACCCAGGCAGAGGAGAGAGGTCCCGTAACAGACAATCTGGCTTCATGTCAGCAGAGAATCAGTCTTCATGTCATAGCAGAGAATCAGGCTTCACGTCACCCACCACTGTAAGAGTCCATTTTCATAAATTTAGGCCCAGCACCCTGGCAGAGGAGAGAGGTCCCGTACAGACAATCTGGCTTCATGTCAGCAGAGAATCAGTCTTCATGTCATAGCAGAGAATCAGGCTTCACGTCACCCACCACTGTAAGAGTCCATTTTCATAAATTTAGGCCCAGCACCCAGGCAGAGAAGAGAGGTCCCGTAACAGACAATCTGGCTTCATGTCAGCAGAGAATCAGTCTTCATGTCATAGCAGAGAATCAGGCTTCAGGTCACCCACCACTGCAATAGTCCATTTTCATAAATTTAGGCCCAGCACCCAGGCAGAGGAGAGAGGTCCCGTAACAGACAATCTGGCTTCATGTCAGCAGAGAATTAGTCTGCATGTCATAGCAGAGAATCAGGCTTCACGTCAGCCACCAATGCAACAGTCCATTGTCAGATATTTAGGACCCAGCACCCAGGCAGAGGAGAGAGGTCCCGTAACAGAGGATCTGGCTTCATGTCAGCAGAGAATCAGTCTTCATATCATAGCAGAGAATCAGGCTTCACGTCACCCACCACTGCAACAGTCCATTTTCATAAATTTAGGCCCAGCACCCAGGCAGAGGAGAGAGGTCCCGTAACAGACAATCTGGCTTCATGTCAGCAGAGAATCAGTCTTCATGTCATAGCAGAGAATCAGGCTTCACGTCACCCACCACTGCAACAGTCCATTTTCATAAATTTAGGCCCAGCACCCAGGCAGAGGAGAGAGGTCCCGTAACAGAGGATCTGGCTTCATGTCAGCAGAGAATCAGTCTTCATGTCATAGCAGAGAATCAGTCTTCATGTCATAGCAGAGAATCAGGCTTCACGTCACCCACCACTGTAAGAGTCCATTTTCATAAATTTAGGCCCAGCACCCAGGCAGAGTAGAGAGGTCCCGTAACAGACAATCTGGCTTCATGTCAGCAGAGAATCAGTCTTCATGTCATAGCAGAGAATCAGGCTTCACGTCACCCACCACTGTAAGAGTCCATTTTCATAAATTTAGGCCCAGCACCCAGGCAGAGGAGAGAGGTCCCGTAACAGACAATCTGGCTTCATGTCAGCAGAGAATCAGTCTTCATGTCATAGCAGAGAATCAGGCTTCACGTCACCCACCACTGTAAGAGTCCATTTTCATAAATTTAGGCCCAGCACCCAGGCAGAGGAGAGAGGTCCAGTTACAGACAATCTGGCTTCATGTCAGCAGAGAATCAGTCTTCATGTCATAGCAGAGAATCAGGCTTCACGTCACCCACCACTGTAAGAGTCCATTTTCATAAATTTAGGCCCAGCACCCAGGCAGAGGAAGAGAGGTCCCGTAACAGACAATCTGGCTTCATGTCAGCAGAGAATCAGTCTTCATGTCATAGCAGAGAATCAGGCTTCAGGTCACCCACCACTGCAATAGTCCATTTTCATAAATTTAGGCCCAGCACCCAGGCAGAGGAGAGAGGTCCCGTAACAGACAATCTGGCTTCATGTCAGCAGAGAATTAGTCTGCATGTCATAGCAGAGAATCAGGCTTCACGTCAGCCACCAATGCAACAGTCCATTGTCAGATATTTAGACCCAGCACCCAGGCAGAGGAGAGAGGTCCCGTAACAGAGGATCTGGCTTCATGTCAGCAGAGAATCAGTCTTCATATCATAGCAGAGAATCAGGCTTCACGTCACCCACCACTGCAACAGTCCATTTTCATAAATTTAGGCCCAGCACCCAGGCAGAGGAGAGAGGTCCCGTAACAGACAATCTGGCTTCATGTCAGCAGAGAATCAGTCTTCATGTCATAGCAGAGAATCAGGCTTCACGTCACCCACCACTGCAACAGTCCATTTTCATAAATTTAGGCCCAGCACCCAGGCAGAGGAGAGAGGTCCCGTAACAGAGGATCTGGCTTCATGTCAGCAGAGAATCAGTCTGCATGTCATAGCAGAGAATCAGGCTTCACGTTAGCCACCACTGCAACAGTCCATTGTCATAAATTTAGGCCCAGCACCCAGGCAGAGGAGAGAGGTCCCGTAACAGACAATCTGGCTTCATGTCAGCAGAGAATCAGTCTTCATGTCATAGCAGAGAATCAGGCTTCACGTCACCCACCACTGTAAGAGTCCATTTTCATAAATTTAGGCCCAGCACCCAGGCAGAGGAGAGAGGTCCCGTAACAGACAATCTGGCTTCATGTCAGCAGAGAATCAGTCTTCATGTCATAGCAGAGAATCAGGCTTCACGTCACCCACCACTGTAAGAGTCCATTTTCATAAATTTAGGCCCAGCACCCAGGCAGAGGAGAGAGGTCCCGTAACAGACAATCTGGCTTCATGTCAGCAGAGAATCAGTCTTCATGTCATAGCAGAGAATCAGGCTTCACGTCACCCACCACTGTAAGAGTCCATTTTCATAAATTTAGGCCCAGCACCCAGGCAGAGGAGAGAGGTCCCGTAACAGACAATCTGGCTTCATGTCAGCAGAGAATCAGTCTTCATGTCATAGCAGAGAATCAGGCTTCACGTCACCCACCACTGTAAGAGTCCATTTTCATAAATTTAGGCCCAGCACCCAGGCAGAGAAGAGAGGTCCCGTAACAGACAATCTGGCTTCATGTCAGCAGAGAATCAGTCTTCATGTCATAGCAGAGAATCAGGCTTCACGTCACCCACCACTGCAACAGTCCATTTTCATAAATTTAGGCCCAGCACCCAGGCAGAGGAGAGAGGTCCCGTAACAGACAATCTGGCTTCATGTCAGCAGAGAATCAGTCTTCATGTCATAGCAGAGAATCAGGCTTCACGTCAACCACCACTGTAAGAGCCCATTTTCATAAATTTAGGCCCAGCACCCAGGCAGAGGAGAGAGTTCCCGTAACAGGCAATCTGGCTTCATGTCAGCAGAGAATTAGTCTGCATGTCATAGCAGAGAATCAGGCTTCACGTCAGCCACCAATGCAACAGTCCATTGTCAGATATTTAGGCCCAGCACCCAGGCAGGGGAGAGAGGTCCCGTAACAGAGGATCTGGCTTCATGTCAGCAGAGAATCAGTCTTCATGTCATAGCAGAGAATCAGGCTTCACGTCACCCACCACTGCAACAGTCCATTTTCATAAATTTAGGCCCAGCACCCAGGCAGAGGAGAGAGGTCCCGTAACAGACAATCTGGCTTCATGTCAGCAGAGAATCAGTCTGCATGTCATAGCAGAGAATCAGGCTTCACGTCAGCCACCACTGCAACAGTCCATTGTCATAAATTTAGGCCCAGCACCCAGGCAGAGGAGAGAGGTCCCGTAACAGACAATCTGGCTTCATGTCAGCAGAGAATCAGTCTTCATGTCATAGCAGAGAATCAGGCTTCACGTCACCCACCACTGCAACAGTCCATTTTCATAAATTTAGGCCCAGCACCCAGGCAGAGGAGAGAGGTCCCGTAACAGACAATCTGGCTTCATGTCAGCAGAGAATCAGTCTTCATGTCATAGCAGAGAATCAGGCTTCACGTCAGCCACCACTGCAACAGTCCATTTTCATAAATTTAGGCCCAGCACCCAGGCAGAGGAGAGAGGTCCCGTAACAGACAATCTGGCTTCATGTCAGCAGAGAATCAGTCTTCATGTCATAGCAGAGAATCAGGCTTCACGTCACCCACCACTGTAAGAGTCCATTTTCATAAATTTAGGCCCAGCACCCAGGCAGAGGAGAGAGGTCCCGTAACAGACAATCTGGCTTCATGTCAGCAGAGAATCAGTCTTCATGTCATAGCAGAGAATCAGGCTTCACGTCACCCACCACTGCAACAGTCCATTTTCATAAATTTAGGCCCAGCACCCAGGCAGAGGAGAGAGGTCCCGTAACAGACAATCTGGCTTCATGTCAGCAGAGAATTAGTCTGCATGTCATAGCAGAGAATCAGGCTTCACGTCAGCCACCAATGCAACAGTCCATTGTCAGATATTTAGGCCCAGCACTCAGGCAGAGGAGAGAGGTCCCGTAACAGAGGATCTGGCTTCATGTCAGCAGAGAATCAGTCTGCATGTCATAGCAGAAAATCAGGCTTCACGTCAGCCACTACTGCAACAGTCCATTTTCAGATATTTAGGCCCAGCACCCAGGCAGAGGAGAGAGGTCCCGTAACAGAGAATCTGTCTTCATGTCAGCAGAGAATTAGTCTGCATGTCATAGCAGAGAATCAGGCTTCACGTCACCCAACATTGGAACAGTCCATTGGCATATATTTAGGCCCCGGCACCCAGACAGAGGAGAGGTTCATTCAACTTTGGGTAGCCTCGCAATATAATGGTAAAATGAAAATAAAAATAGGATTGAATGAGGAAGTGCCCTGGAGTCCAATAATATATGGTTAAGGGGAGGTAGTTAATGTCTAATCTGCACAAGGGATGGACAGGTCCTGTGGGATCCATGCCTGGTTCATTTTTATGAACGTCAGCTTGTCCACATTGGCTGTAGACAGGCGGCTGCGTTTGTCTGTAATGACGCCCCCTGCCGTGCTGAATACACGTTCAGACAAAACGCTGGCCGCCGGGCAGGCCAGCACCTCCAAGGCATAAAAGGCTAGCTCTGGCCACGTGGACAATTTAGAGACCCAGAAGTTGAATGGGGCCGAACCATCAGTCAGTACGTGGAGGGGTGTGCACACGTACTGTTCCACCATGTTAGTGAAATGTTGCCTCCTGCTAACACGTTGCGTATCAGGTGGTGGTGCAGTTAGCTGTGGCGTGTTGACAAAAGTTTTCCACATCTCTGCCATGCTAACCCTGGCCTCAGAGGAGCTGGCCGTGACACAGCTGCCTTGGCGACCTCTTGCTCCTCCTCTGCCTTGGCCTTGGGCTTCCACGTGTTCCCCTGTGACATTTGGGAATGCTCTCAGTAGCGCGTCTACCAACGTGCGCTTGTACTCGCGCATCTTCCTATCACGCTCCAGTGCAGGAAGTAAGGTGGGCACATTGTCTTTGTAGCGTGGATCCAGCAGGGTGGCAACCCAGTAGTCCGCACAGGTTAAAATGTGGGCAACTCTGCTGTCGTTGCGCAGGCACTGCAGCATGTAGTCGCTCATGTGTGCCAGGCTGCCCAGGGGTAAGGACAAGCTGTCCTCTGTGGGAGGCGTATCGTCATTGTCCTGCCTTTCCCCCCAGCCACGCACCAGTGATGGACCCGAGCTGCGTTGGGTGCCACCCCACTGTGACCATGCTTCATCCTCATCCTCCTCCACCTCCTCCTCATCCTCGTCCTCCTCGTCCTCCAGTAGTGGGCCCTGTCTGGCCACATTTGTACCTGGCCTCTGCTGTTGCCAAAAACCTCCCTCTGAGTCACTTCGAAGAGACTGGCCTGAAAGTGCTAAAAATGACCCCTCTTCCTCCTCCTCCTCCTCCTCCTCCTCCTGGGCCACCTCCTCTTCCATCATCGCCCTAAGTGTTTTCTCAAGGAGACATAGAAGTGGTATTGTAACTGCTGATAACGGCGTCATCGCCACTGGCCATGTTGGTGGAGTACTCGAAACAGCGCAACAGGGCACACAGGTCTCACATGGAGGCCCAGTCATTGGTGGTGAAGTGGTGCTGTTCTGTAGTGCGACTGACCCGTGCGTGCTGCAGCTGAAACTCCACTATGGCCTGCTGCTGCTCGCACAGTCTGTCCAGCATGTGCAAGGTGGAGTTCCACCTGGTGGGCACGTCGCATATGAGGCGGTGAGCGGGAAGGCCGAAGTTACGCTGTAGCGCAGACAGGCGAGCAGCAGCAGGATGTGAACGCCGGAAGCGCGAACAGACGGCCCGCACTTTATGCAGCAGCTCTGACATGTCGGGGTAGTTGTGAATGAACTTCTGCACCACCAAATTCAGCACATGCGCCAAGCAAGGGATGTGCGTCAAATTGGCTAGTCCCAGAGCTGCAACGAGATTTCGCCCATTATCACACACCACCAGGCCGGGCTTGAGGCTCACCGGCAGCAACCACTCGTCGGTCTGTTGTTCTATACCCCGCCACAACTCCTGTGCGGTGTGGGGCCTGTCCCCCAAACATATGAGTTTCAGAATGGCCTGCTGACGTTTACCCCGGGCTGTGCTGAAGTTGGTGGTGAAGGTGTGTGGCTGACTGGATGAGCAGGTGGAAGAAGAGGAGGAGGAAGCCGAGAAGGAGGAGGTGGCAACAGGAGGCAAAGAATGTTGCCCTGCGATCCTTGGCGGCGGAAGGACGTGCACTAAACAGCTCTCCGCCTGGGGCCCAGCTGCCACTACATTTACCCAGTGTGCAGTTAGGGAGATATAGCGTCCCTGGCCGTGCTTACTGGTCCACGTATCTGTGGTTAGGTGGACCTTGCTACAGATGGCGTTGCGCAGTGCACACTTGATTTTATCGGATACTTGGTTGTGCAGGGAAGGCACGGCTCTCTTGGAGAAGTAGTGGCGGCTGGGAACAACATACTGTGGGACAGCAAGCGACATGAGCTGTTTGAAGCTGTCTGTGTCCACCAGCCTAAATGACAGCATTTCATAGGCCAGTAGTTTAGAAATGCTGGCATTCAGGGCCAGGGATCGAGGGTGGCTAGGTGGGAATTTACACTTTCTCTCAAATGTTTGTGAGATGGAGAGCTGAACGCTGCCGTGTGACATGGTTGAGACGCTTGGTGACGGAGGTGGTGGTGGTGTTGGTGGTACATCCCCTGTTTGCTGGGCGGCAGGTGCCAACGTTCCTCCAGAGGCAGAGGAAGAGGCCAAGGCGGCAGCAGCAGAAGAGGTAGCAGGGGGAGCCTGAGTGACTTCCTTGGTTTTAAGGTGTTTACTCCACTGCAGTTCATGCTTTGCATGCAGGTGCCTGGTCATGCAGGTTGTGCTCAGGTTCAGAACGTTAATGCCTCGCTTCAGGCTCTGATGGCACAGCGTGCAAACCACTCGGGTCTTGTCGTCAGCACATTGTTTGAAGAAGTGCCATGCCAGGGAACTCCTTGAAGCTGCCTTTGGGGTGCTCGGTCCCAGATGGCGGCGGTCAGTAGCAGGCGGAGTCTCTTGGCGGCGGGTGTTCTGCTTTTGCCCACTGCTCCCTCTTTTGCTACGCTGTTGGCTCGGTCTCACCACTGCCTCTTCCTCCGAACTGTGAAAGTCAGTGGCACGACCTTCATTCCATGTGGGGTCTAGGACCTCATCGTCCCCTGCATCGTCTTCCACCCAGTCTTGATCCCTGACCTCCTGTTCAGTCTGCACACTGCAGAAAGACGCAGCAGTTGGCACCTGTGTTTCGTCATCATCAGAGACATGCTGAGGTGGTATTCCCATGTCCTCATCATCAGGAAACATAAGTGGTTGTGCGTCAGTGCATTCTATGTCTTTCCACCGCTGGGGAAGGGCTAGGTGGATGCCCTTGGGAAACCCTGCCAGCGGAGTCTTCAAACAGCATAAGAGACTGCTGCATAACTTGAGGCTGAGACAGTTTCCCTGGTATGCATGGGGGTGATGTGACAGACTGATGGGGTTGGTTTTCAGGCGCCATCTGTGCGCTTTCTGCAGAAGACTGGGTGGGAGATAATGTAAACGTGCTGGATCCACTGTCGGCCACCCAATTGACTAATGCCTGTACCTGCTCAGGCCTTACCATCCTTAGAACGGCATTGGGCCCAACCATATATCGCTGTAAATTCTGGCGGCTACAGGGACCTGAGGTAGTTGGTACACTAGGACGTGTGGATGTGGCAGAATGGCCACGTCATCTCCCAGCACCAGAGGGTCCACTAACACCACCACGACCATGTCCACGTCCGCGTCCCTTACTAGATGTTTTCCTCATTGTTATGGTTCACCACAACAACAAAAATATTATTTGGCCCAATGTATTGTATTCAAATTCAGCGGTATATAAATTTGAGGCCTAGTATTTAGGCGCTGGGTGACCGGTATGGATTTAGTGACAGAATTAGACTTGGAAATGCACAGTAGCGTGTGTGTGAAGTTATTCTGAATGACCCTATGTGCACCTTGAATATTATATACCCTTTTAGGGATAGATTTCAAATAGCTCTGATACAGCAGAAACCACTAAATTATGAAATTGCTAAATTGGGAATTGTATTTCAACCCTGAACAAAAAATGTGCTTTGACGGACACTAAATAACTTGCCCAGCCACAACAGTACAGCGGTAACGACAGATTTAGCGGGATATAAATTTGAGGCCTAGTATTTAGGCGCTGGGTGACCGGTATGGATTTACTAACAGAATTAGACTTGGAAATGCACAGTAGCGTGTGTGTGAAGTTATTCTGAATGACCCTATGTGCACCTTGAATATTATATACCCTTTTAGGGATAGATTTCAAATAGCTCTGATATAGCAGAAACCACTAAATTATGAAATTGCTAAATTGGGAATTGTATTTCAACCCTGAACAAAAAATGTGCTTTGACGGACACTTAATAACTTGCCCAGCCACAACAGTACAGCGGTAACGACAGATTTAGCGGGATATAAATTTGAGGCCTAGTATTTAGGCGCTGGGTGACCGGTATGGATTTAGTGACAGAATTAGACTGGGATATGGCCAAAAAATAACCACACTATTGCTGGTTAAATGGACTTGGTGTGACAGCTTGACCAACCACACTACTGAGGGTTAAATGCACTTGGTGACGGGCGCAGCTTGCCCCTGATGTAGTATATGGCCAAAAAATGAACAGACTATTGCTGGTTAAATGCACTTGGTGTGACAGCTTCACCCTGATGTAGGCTTTAGCCAAAAAACAACCACACCATTGAGGGTTAAATGCACTTGGTGACAGGCGCAGCTTGCCCCTGATGTAGTATATGGCCAAAAAATGAACAGACTATTGCTGGTTAAATGCACTTGGTGTGACAGCTTGACCAACCACACTACTGAGGGTTAAATGCACTTGGTGACGGGCGCAGCTTGCCCCTGATGTAGTATATGGCCAAAAAATGAACAGACTATTGCTGGTTAAATGCACTTGGTGTGACAGCTTGACCAACCACACTACTGAGGGTTAAATGCACTTGGTGACGGGCGCAGCTTGCCCCTGATGTAGTATATGGCCAAAAAATGAACAGACTATTGCTAGTTAAATGCACTTGGTGACGGGCGCAGCTTGCCCCTGATTTAGTATATGGCCAAAAAATTAACAGACTATTGCTGGTTAAATGCACTTGGTGTGACAGCTTCACCCTGATGTAGGCTTTAGCCAAAAAACAACCACACCATTGAGGGTTAAATGCACTTGGTGACAGGCGCAGCTTGCCCCTGATGTAGTATATGGCCAAAAAATAAACAGACTATTGCTGGTTAAATGCACTTGGTGTGACAGCTTCACCCTGATGTAGGCTTTAGCCAAAAAACAACCACACCATTGAGGGTTAAATGCACTTGGTCGCAGCTTGGATGCACTTGGTCGCAGCACCGCACAAGACACAAAATGGCCGCCGATCACCCCAGAAAAAAGTGACTGACAAACGGTCTGGGCAGCCTAAAAACAGTGAGCAATTGAATTTCAGCAGCTCAATGATGCACAGCTGCAGATCGATCGATTAATCAAGTCCTTTGGAGGAGTTAATCTGCCTAATCTCGCCCTACTGTCGCAGCCGCAACCTCTCCCTACGCTAATCAGAGCAGAGTGACGGGCGGCGCTATGTGACTCCAGCTTAAATAGAGGCTGGGTCACATGGTGCTCTGGCCAATCACAGCCATGCCAATAGTAGGCATGGCTGTGACGGCCTCTTGGGGCAAGTAGTATGACGCTTGTTGATTGGCTGCTTTGCAGCCTTTCAAAAAGCGCCAAGAAAGCGTCACAAAAGCGCCAAGAAAGCGACAAACACCGAACCCGAACCCGGACTTTTACGAAAATGTCCGGGTTCGGGTCCGTGGCACGGACACCCCAAAATTCGGTACGAACCTGAACTATACAGTTCGAGTTCGCTCATCCCTACTGTCTAGTGCCTAATCTCGCCCTAACAGCAGCAGCTGCAACCTCTCCCTACACTGATCAGAGCAGAGTGACGGGCGGCGTTACGTGACTTCAGCTTATATAGAGGCTGGGTCACATGCTGCACTGGCCAATCACAGCCATGCCAATAGTAGGCATGGCTGTGACGGCCTCTTGGGGCAAGTAGTATGACGCTTGTTGATTGGCTGCTTTGCAGCCTTTCAAAAAGCGCCAAGAAAGCGACAAACAACGAACCCGAACCCGGACTTTTACGAAAATGTTCGGGTACGGGTCCGTGTCACGGACACCCCAAAATTCTGTACGAACCCGAACTATACAGTTCGGGTTCGCTCATCCCTAATTTTGAGGTAGATTTTCCTTCAGGTTTTTCAGCCAATGCCAGAAGTAAGTTTGAAAGAAATCTGAAATATAAAGGAATGACTTATACTTCTCCTTCCTGCTGGATCCACCTTTGACTCTGGCTGAGTAACCTGGAGAAAAATCCGCCTCAAGACCTTCTCCAAATAACTCCCTACTAACCCTACATTATTTTTGTGTTATTGTATGCTATTTTTTCCATTTAGTTAATTTTGTTCCGATCTTGAAAACCTTTTAAGGTGGTATCCTCTTATATAGTAAAAAAACAAATTTTTTTTTGTAAAAAGTAAAAAAATATATATATTTTTTTAAATGTAGAGAAGTATAGTTTTTTTTTACATCCTACACACGTCTGTAACATCATGCTTTAACTTTATGTTTTTATTTTGTTCACTTTACAAGCATTTGTGTTTCCCTTGTCTTGAATTAATCTAGAAGAAATCTGTCAGGCAGATGATCCTGTGAAGTACCGTTTCTGCTGCTCACTAGATACTATCGCAATGTATGCCTTGGCCTGACGGCATCTTTCCTGCAGTGTATTGGACGATGTAATTGGATGTTATTGGAACCAGGGTTGCAGTTTTGATCCAGGTCAACCTTGAAAAGAGGCATTCGATTTGAAGAATTCTCCTCAGCTG
Source organism: Bufo gargarizans (assembly GCF_014858855.1). Lineage (NCBI taxonomy): Eukaryota > Metazoa > Chordata > Amphibia > Anura > Bufonidae > Bufo > Bufo gargarizans. Next base: position 663,092,901 of record NC_058081.1, read on the forward strand.
GTTAAATGTAACTGGATTGATTGTGTGATTGATGATGTGAATGAGGAGTCATTATTACATTGTGCTCCCCATGGTTCCATTTTCTCACTCACAATGTCAGCATAGTTAACACCACAGTAAAGTGAGGTGGCTGGAAATCACCATTGTCATTTTGGAGAGATTAATCAATTTTTCTCCTTTTCTTACTATGTGCTTTCAGAAAAAAATATATATATTTTTATAGAAAGTAATGTTTTATTGTACAGGGAATGCAGCTATGGCATTATGTGTTATATTACAGCTCCCTTCATTTTGTATATAATTATAAATGGTTTTAATGAATTTAAAGAGCATCTGTCATCATGATCAACCCTTTTAAACCAGGCATACTGCCTGTTAGGGTTGATCATGCTGCGAGAAAAGGCCCCTCTGTATTTCTAATCTGTGGATCCATTTTTTAGAAATTAGCATTTTTTTCATATGCGAATGATGTGTTCCGTGCAGGATGGGTCGGCTCATCTATACTGTCTTCCTGCTCTTTAATCCCACTCGTGCACCATGAATGTTCAGTCAGCGCATTTGCAGTAGACCTCATTTGGCGGAGACCCAAACTGTGCATGAGCTGTCTAAACATTCACGGGATTCCATGCACAGGCAGACAGACTGTGAGGATGCCTAGCCCTGTTACTCCAGGCAGGGGGAAGGGATAGGGTATAGGTATCTGATTGGTGGGCATCAGACCTCTGGGGACCCACCGATCACAGGAACGGGGGTCCTTTGTTCATCCGCTTAAATGGACTAGCAGTCACACATGCATTCTGAATAAAAAGAGATCCATTTAGGATACATCAGGAGGTCTTCCGTTCCGGCAGCATTGCATTTTGTGCAAGCTGCTGCAGTTTTGTGTCTGGTCATAAAAACGGGAAAAAAACGATCCGGCACTGAAAACAATGTAAGTCAATGGCGACTGATCCATTTTTTTAACGGAACAGATCTAACGGTGCAAAATCAAAACGGATCTGTTTAATTCCGGTATTGAGATCCTCTGCCGGATCTCAATACCGGAATTAACAACGCAAGTATGAAAATATCTTTAACCCCTAAATTTACATTAAAACTGTTTAGTAGATCTTTCAATATACAAATCCGTCCAATCTTGGCATATGGATTCCACCTCTAATGGCCCCTTTAAGGGGCACTCCTATGAAAGACTAAGGTGTTTTCTGAGCCCTGCCAAAAATTCTAGGAGGGCATATGTTTATATAGTAAAATAATAAAAGAACCATTACTTACCTTTTAATTCCCCTACAGTTCCAGCTCTTCTAGTCTAGTACTCCCTCACTCCCTCATTTTGCTTACTTGGCTGTAATGATAACATGTCTGTACACCCATGTGAATGCTGCAGCCAATCACTGGCCTCGGCAATCTACAGTACTGAGATCAGTGATTGGCATTAGTAGTCAGGTGAGTATATGGGTACATCATCATCATTGCAGCCGATTAAACAAAAGACCCGTGGGGACCATTAACGCGGTCTTTGGCCAGTTGAATAACTTGGGAAACCCTAAATGAGTTTACCGGGTCCAGTCCTGCTTCCATATAAATCCCCCAGATCTAGATTTTAGATGTGGGACCTAAGTGGAGGATAACAGGGCATATGGACCTGGAGTTGTCCTGATGGGATCAATGTCTTGAAGATGACATCAGTCAAAATTAATCAGATGCCATGGACAATATATGAACAACTATTACTTTAAAGGGTCATTTGAAAAATCTTTTGATATGTCATAGAGACTTGGCTAAAGTTATGATCGATGGGCGATTGAGTGCTGGGACCCCCACTGATTTGTAGAACAAGGAGAAAAGTGGTTGCATAAGGTGCTTCCTCTCCTCTCTGCAGTGGATGGCATCCAGAAGGACTCATAAACTTCTATTGTCTCCTTCAGCGAGAGGAGAGAGCATGATATGTAAACACTTCTCTCTCCTCATTTTAGCAATTGGTGGGTGTCTCAGCACTTAGACCCTTACCTATCAAGCCTCTTGATATGTCTCGATGACATATCAAAAGTTTTCTCAAAACTCACCTTTAAATCCAGCAGAGGGCACTACAACTCCAGTACTCATGCTTTATTTAATCTTGAAACATATAGAAAAATGTAAAATCAATTTTGCTTACGTGTTTCTGGTGGAAAACCACCACCCTTAGTCACACCTCTATCAGCCTGCTCTGGAAAAGAAAGAAAAAAAAAAGAATGTAAATGAGCACATTAGGCCATGATACGATTAAAAAGAACCTCTCACTATTTCTTACAAATCCAAAACATTTTTACCCCACTCTGTGTTGTGTTGTTCCTCTGTTATTGCTCCTAGAAAGTCATGACTACATTGACAACTGGGTGTTTCTACTAGCTCTGTCAACGGGACTTGTCCTTGTATAGTCTGCCACTGTCAGCACTGATTACACAATGTCTAAATGTATAGGGACACCACAAACTAGTAAAACAGAGTTGCCAATGTACCGTATTTATACATTTCTAGGAGGAATAAGAGGGGAACGAAATACCATGGAGTTACAAAGAATTGTGTAATAAATTATGAATTCTTATTTCAGACAAAATACTAATATTTGCCAAAAGAAACTTGCCAGGAGAGCTTTCAGGTAATCTTGAAGTTGCATTAAAGGGGTTTTCCGAGACTTAAATACTGATGATCTATCCTCAGCAGGTGTGTATTTTTTGAAACAAAAAAATAAAAAGAGAAACAGAAAGAATATCCTACTTATCTGCTGTGATCTTTGTAAATATCTATCCTCAGCAGGGACACACCGCTAATTAGGCGAGGTGAGGTGGTGTGGCCATGGAGATAAGTAGGGGCGGCAGTGGAGGCGACAGGGCAGTTGAAAATGACTGCTTCTTTTGTGGAAGCACCAGGGGCGGACTGGGAACTTAAAGTGGCCCTGGAAAAATAAACTAAAAGTGGCCTGTTTTGTAGTTGGTCCAAACTGATGGAAGGCAGGACCAGCAATACCATATTGTGGCACATTATACCACCCAAACAGAGGCAAATACCGCAGTCCATCACAAAATACTGCCAGCAGTACATAATACATCCTCAGGACAGTAATACAGATGAATGTTGCAGCGAGGCAGGGAAGAGGCGCCTCCCTTCACAATTCCTCTGATAGGCTGCATTCACTAGGCTCATTGGTTAGTGCAGGCGGTGCGATGACATCATTATCATCGCGGCGCCTGAGTCGGGCAGCATATAGCGTGGAACACAGTATGGAAGAGGCCTGCATCACTCCGAGCTGCATGGAGGTAAGTATTAGTGTTTTTTATTTTTTTTATTTGGCACAATGCAGGCTAGGCGCACTATGAGGGCATCTAGAGGCACTAAGAGGGGACATTTTTTACTGGCACTTATGGGGCACTATGGGGAAGGGAGGAAAGAAGCACTATGGGGGCATCAACTGAGGGCACTTAGAAGGGTGCTTTATATGGGGGCACCATGGGGAAGGGAGGAGAGGAACATTATGTGAGTATCTATTGGGGGCATCTACTGGGGGCACTAAGAAGGAGTATTTTATACTGGCACATTATGGGGGGCACTATGAGGGTATCTACTGGGGGCTCTGTATAGGGGCATTTTATACTGGAACATTTTATGGCGGCACTATGGGGAAGGGTAAGGGGGAGCACTATGGGGGCATCTACTAGGGGCATTAAGAAGAGGTATTTTATACTGGCAAATTATGGGAGACATTATGAGGTCATCTACTTGGGGTTCTGTATATGGGCATTTTATACTGGGACACATTATGGGGATTACTATTGGGAAGGAGGAAAGAGGAGCACTATGGGGGCACCTACTGGGGGCACTATATAGGGACATTTTATACTGGCACATATTATGGTGAACACTGAGGGCATCTACTGGGGCAATATATAGTGGAATTTTATATATTATGGGAAGCACTATGACAAAGATGGGAGAGGAGCACTATAAGGACATCTACTGGGGACACTATATAGGAGCATTGTATACTGGCACATTATGGGGGCACTATTTGGAAAGGTGGAGAGGATCACTTTGGGGGCATGGCCTTGGTGGCATTATATAGGGGTATTTTATACTGGCAGACATTATGGGTGCACTATGAGGACATTAGCTGAACTCGGGGCACTAAGAGGGGGTATTTTTTGTACTGGCACACAGAACGGGGCATTTTTGTACTAGTTCAAATTATTAGGGGGCATTTTTTGCACTGGCACACGTTATAAGGGGCATTTATTACTAGTGATGGACAAACATCTGCCAAAACGGTTCGCAAACGCAATCAAATGTTCGCGGACCGCAAGTTTGCGGCGGGTCCCATTCATTTTAATAGCAGGCGAACCTGAAAAACCTTCAGCTTATATTTGTAGCTAAGAAATAATTACATCAGAGGAGACATCGCTGGATGTAAGAGGTATGGGGCGCTGTATTACCCTGTATGTTTTGTAGTGATATATGTAAAGAGGGAAAGGGTTAGGTTGAGAATCTGGTATAGCGACGTGGTGAGGGGGGGCGCTGTTTCTATTTTCACTTAAGGCTAGGTGCACCACTGATCCTCAGGATAGGTCATCAGTATGTGATCGGTGGAGGTCCGACACGGGAGCTGTGCTGATCAGCTGTTCAAGAAGGCGGCGGCACTCACAGTAGCGCTGCTGCCTTCTCTATGCTTTTCCTAGGCCAGTGACCACACATTCATAGGTCAGATGGCCTCGGTGCAACTCCGCCACATTGAAGTGAATGAGTCTGTGAGCAGGGAGAAGGCAGCAACGCTTACATGAGCGCTGGTAACTCCTCAAACAACTGATCCATGGGGGTTCATGGATGACGGCTTCCCATCGATCAGATACTAATGACCTAGCCAGACCTATATAACCCTTTTATACATCTTGATTGATAGTTGTTCAACTAGTATGTGCATTAGATTGGCACCATAGGTGGCTGCACCACAGCATGTAAAGTTTATGGTATAGCTTGTTGATGGTCAATTTAACGCTTGCTACATTTGTACAGTAGGATCTTCAGTTTCTTACACTTTTTCTTAAAGAGGTATTCCGGGATTTTACTTTTCATACCCTTTTCCGCAGGCTACGCTATCACTATCTGTTTGGGTCCCACACCCCTGCCAATCAACTGTTTTAGGGTAGCTCCAGTGGCAGAAGTTGGCACTGGAACTAAACAGCTCCGTCCACCATGTAGTGGACAGGTCTCGTTACTGCAGCCCGGCTCCCATTCACTGCAATGGGAGGAGCAGTACATAAACCAGCTCCATCCATCACACAGCGCACTTTGCTGCGTAGCTCCAGAGCTACTGCAGAACAGCTGGTTGATAGGGGTGCGGGGTGTCGGACCCCCGCCGATCAGATATTGATGGCCTGTCCTAAGGATATAATCTTTTAATAGTAAAATTCTGGAATATCCATTTAATATGTAAATAATAGCCCAAATAAAACCATTCCGAGCTATTTACTACACATCTAAACTTGTTGTTTCATAATTTTTACGTCTGTTTTTGCATATAGATTTGATTTTTTTCCCCAAAATTTTAAAGTAATAGCATACAACACAGTACACTTTGTTCTCACTAAGCAACTGTAGCCTCAGCAAGGAGATGATCACGGTAGAGTTACAAATTAGCTCACACAGAGCTTAAAACAATGTTATAGTTAATTCATAATAGTGAATAAAACTGGAAAATTAACTATTGATGATAATAACAAAGTAATCACAGCTCCTTTTATTAACACAGCTTGGATCCAAATGTTTACATTAAATGAGACTAACTCGTACAATGGTTTTGGTATCGCATCTCCTCCTGCTGATTTTCTTTATTATACAAGGAAGTGCAGATACAAGAAAGTTTATTATTGATAGAAAACACAGGTCTTAACTCCTTGAGCCCCAGAGAAATTTTAATTTTTGCATTTCCATTTTTTTTCCCTGCCTTCCCAATGCCATATTTTTATTTTCGTTTTTCGTTTACATAGCCTTACGAGAGCTTGTTTTTTTTTTTTTGGGGGGGGGGGGGGGGGTGGAAGTAGTAATGGTACTATTTATTGTTGCATACAATGTAGTGGGAAGCTGGGAAAAAATTCCATATAGGATGGAATTGGGAAAAAAAATTCAATTCCACCACAATTTTACCGGTTTTGTTTTTACGGTGTTCCCTTTGTGGTAAAACTGACCTTTTCATTTTATTCTCCAGGTAAGAAAGATTACAATGATACCACATTTATATAGTTTTTTTGATGTTTTAATACTGAAAAACTTTGGTATTTTTTTCTTTTTATCGCCATATCCTGAACCCAATAAAAAAATATATATATTTATGTCTACAGAGCTGTTTGTAGGCTCAATTTTTGCATTGTGATCTGTAGTTTTTATTGATATAATTTTGGAATGTGTATGATTTTTTTCACGTTTTATTCACTTTTTTGGGAGGCAAAGCAGTGACAAAATTATAAACTGGCCATTCTGATTTTCTTCTGATATTTATCGCTGTATGGGATAAATATTTTTATATTTTAATAGTACAGGCGTTTTCAGATGTGGCAATGTCTATAATGTATATTTTTCTTATTGCTTACAATAAATTGCTTATAATATAGGAACTTCAGATAGCTTTCAGCTTACATTGTAGTGCATTACCACTGCATTATAAGGTCCATTTACTGTTTTTCTATGGAACTTTGCCTCCATAGGAACTATATCCCTGATATGCTGGGTTTTCAGCACATTTTTAGAAAGTTAAAACTTGGCTTCTGGTTGCTTTCTAGATTTCATTTGTAGTTGTCAAGGGACATGAAGGTAACATTTTTGATTTCTGTCAATTTGCCTTAGAAGCTTCTTTATGGGCAGGCTACTCAGCCCTTTCTACAGAGCCAGGACTTATGGCATGTGCTTGGGCACAAACATAAAATGAACATCAAAAACATCTGCCTATTATTGTGTGGGCCTCTGTCATGCAACTGAAACTGCTCTGACTCATTATGGCATGGACTACACAAAACCTCTGACGGTGTCCTGTGGCATCTGGCACCAAAACATTATTGATAATTGAGTGGTGAACCTTGGAAGACTTGTTTTTCCAGCACATCTTATATGTTTGATCAGAATTTGATCTAGGGAATTTGGAGGCAAAGTCAACACTTTGAACTCTGTCATGTTAAATTAAACCATACCTGAATTATTTTTGCATTGTGGCAGGCATCCTATTCTGCTGAAAGAATGCACAGACATTAGGTAATAATGTTGGCATGACAATGCTCTGTACAAAGTTTAGGTGGGTGGTACATATCAAAGAAATCATTAAATTCCAGGTCCCAAGGTTTCTGATGGTTTGTCTACTTTCCATAGTACATCTTAGTGCCAGTCCAGGTGACATATGCAGTTGGCCATCAAGATGATCTAAAATCAAGCATGATTTATCAGACCAGGCCACCTTCTTCCATTGCTCCATGGTCAAGTTCTTATGTTCACATTGTCCTTTGTAGTCACTTTTAGTAGAGGACACCAAAAACTTGTATTAGTATTTATGTGCAATCCACTAATATCTACAGAAATATGTCTATATACCAGAACATTTTAGTAAGAAATATCACTTAATTTGATCCCATTGTACTTGGTTGCACACTGCTAGGGTGTCAGTCTTCTAGAGTAAGAGAGAGAGAGAGAGAGAGAGAGAGAGAGAGAGAGAGAGAGAGAATGTGTTCATGGTAATTTATTTAGCTCCATTACATTTTTATTGTTACTAAATAAATTAGACTTTTGCTGTTATGCCAATAAAGAGATGTATCTGTAGATACCAGCTGGTAAAGTGTTTGCCTCTGATACAGAAGGTCCTGGATTCAAGAGGAGCCAGTGGTAACTTGGAATAAAGTTTTTAAATACACAGGGGTGTTCTCAAGCACTATTATAATGCTGAAGGCCCTAGTTATATGGGGTTATGACTTATTTTAACCTCTTACTGACCTCTGTTTTATATATATACAGTGGAAATTGGGATTTCAAATATGGCACCTTCTTCAAAGCTGAGAGAACACCATAGCTGCTGGGTGCCTGCTTTACATAGCATACACCCATAGGCATTGTGTCACGGCTGTTTAAGGGTAACAAGAGCATACACAGTAAAAAGAGCTACTGACCGGACCCAAACTAGGGAAGAGAAAGGGTGACCCCTGTCAGACCCTCAACACTCTCCCTATGCTGCTAAAGCACATGCCCGGATCCATGTGGTGGAACGAGGCATGCCCGCGTGCCTAAGACTGATGAGCCCCGTAACCCCTACAATAGTGGAAGGGGCACGGCCACCGATGCCCTGCTCAGAATATGGAGGGAACCGTGGCCACCTCAGATCCAGTCAGAAAATCACCAGGTACACAACAATGTCTGCACACTTAGCTGATGGAGCTGCAGCCGCAGAGAAGACGGATCCAAGAGCCGCTGGCAATATCCGGAGTGCTTGCAGCAACAGAACACAGGTCCAGAGAACTAATAGCTTAACAAGTGAAGATACTCAAGGCAGAGCTACAACTGAAAAGAGAAATATAATCCACGCCCTGCAATAGGAGGAGGGGTGATTTAAAGGCAGGGAAATCAAACGCAGGAGGAACAGCTGGGAGTAAAGACCTCATCACAGGGGCGGAGAAACAGAACAGTGAGAACACCTCCAAACTCTAAGTGACATCATCACAGGGGTGGAGACACAGAGCTGTGAGAACGTCTCAAAGCTCTGGTAGTGACACATTGTCTGTGATCTGCAATAACACTGATCACAGACATGCTGTGGTCAGTTGTGACCACGGCATCTGATGAATCTTTTCCCTTGGAGCTCTGAGCCTCCGGGGTCCAAACTGATCTACCTGGCTGAGGTAGAGGTTGCTATGGCACCATTGGGTCTTTGGAAGTGTCATGAACCAGGTGGTGTGAACCCACTGTGCCACATGACCAACCTCCTCTAAGCGCTTGTCTATGTCAACCCTTTGTTCTTCTCAGTAGCCCTAATGGTGGGGATAGATTTTCCCGAGGGAAACTCCAGGTCACTATATCTTGAGGAGGATTGGCACACCAGGCAGCTGGTCCAGGGGGACCAGAAGGTACCTGAGCACTGTACCAGAGGTACAGATATAGTCAACAGGCCAAGTCGCAGCCAGGAGCAACAGTGCAGGTGCAAAGGATGAGGCAGAGGCAAAGTCACACAAGCAAAAGGTTAGGGCAGCGACACAGGTACAGGTGAGGCAATCTAGGTCGGAAACAGGAGAGTCGAGACTAGCAGGCAGGGATCAAACAGGTTGTGGAGTCCAGAAACATAAGCACAGGTCAGGTATTCAGGAACACAAGCAGAGATAACAGCAACCTTTGCAGGACACAAGGACATAGATGCTCAGGCACCTGGGATAAGGTATGGACCAGTTAAATAGGTTAAGGAGGGCTAGGATTGGTCAGCATGGTCACATGTGCTAAATTCAAAAATCACAGGAAGTGAAGTGCATGCCCTTAAGGAAGTGTTACAGGGAACAAGCTGAAAGCATGCTGTGCCCAGGGCTGGAAGGAAACCATGGAGCGGGTCCACCGCTGAACATTGAGCATGGGACAGTGGTGGTAAGCAGGGGTACATCATCCGACAGCAATTGCTATTACAGGAATACTCTGAAGCCTGCTTCGGGAATGTCCCTATGGAACACAGTAAGTCGCCTATAGGCTGCAATGGCAAATCATTGCAGTCTATGGGACAAGCAGATGGTCGCACATTAAAGCAGATGATCACATGGTAAAGTCCCCTAGGGGACTTAAAATAAGTGGAAAAAAAATGTTAAAAGTTTTTAAAACTATAAAAAATTCAAATCAGCCCCTTACCCCATATCAATGACAAAAATAAACAATAAAAAATGCCACTCTAACCACTCTGCGGCTACACATCTCTATACACATCAAGCTAACACCTTTCTGTCATCGTTAGCTTTACTTTTTTTTTTTGTAATATGTGCTACAGTGCCTTTTCTGTGGAATTGGGTTATAAGAATCATCTTTCTGTCTTTATGGGCATCACTCTGAGCCTTGGATGCCCATGACCCCAATGCAATTTCACCAGTTGTCCATACCTGGGCAACTTTTAATAGGACTTCTAACCAATGCATACCAAGCACACTCAGACCTGCCGTTTCGGAGATGCTCTGGTCCAGTCATCAAGAGATCATAATTTGACCTTTGCCAAAGTCAATAGGATCCTTATAGTTCCAACACATTAGCTTTCATGTTTGTTGATTATTATAATGATTTTTAAGCAGTTTTTTTTTTTGCTTGCCATGGAAGATTTGCTTGTGTACAAGAAGGACCATTGCATATTGTATAAAGTTGTACTTATTCTTTACCACTTGTTAGTATATCATGTGTAGGCAACCAGCAGGAAAGATACTAAAGGGCTGATATGTGCCGTGTAGGTCGCTAATCTCAGTGAGCTATTCCAGCAGTACACCCCAGACTTTCCACACAACTGACAGAGGAGTCCAGGTGCAGTTCCCAGGGGTAATTAAAAAAGGAAAAGCTGCCTGGGAGTAGGGGGTGATAGTCACTAATGGAGAGGATTTGGGAGCCCTCTTCTCCACAAGCCAGAAGTTTTATGTGGTTGAACTTTAAATGGCTGTCATTAAGCCAACCTGATGGGGTAATTTTTTTGTTATTTATTGTTAAACTGTTATTTATTACTGCATCCAATCCTGCTAGCTGCCTACCATTTGTAAAGCTGACTCCCACACATGGTATGGTTGAGTTCATGCATGTTCCTGTTCATGCACTTTTTCCAGTAACTCACTAGTGTTGAGCCCGAATATTGGAATAGTGAATTGTAATCGCGAATATCGGCACTTCGAGAATTCTCAAATATTTAAAATATAGAGCTACGTAAAATCGAATATTCTTTTTTTTTTTTTTCACAGTACACATGATCCCTCCCTGATTCTAGCTTGTGGGCCAATAAGAAGGCTGCAATAGCTTAGCAACTTCCTTAACAACCAATAGGAAAGTTGCCTACACCTTACTATATAAGAGAACCTCCCCACAGTCATTTTGTGCTGTTTCATGCAGTTGTGTGAGAGAGAGAGGAATGTGATCTTTGTGCTGTGCTGAATTCCTGCGACTTCTGATACCTCATATATATATATAATCCAGATAGTGTTAGATAGTGTAGGTTAGTTAATGAATAGTGTAGCTGCAGCTGAAGGGTGTTAGGGACATTATATGGTTAGCTCATACAGTGAGGAACAGAAGTATTTGAACACCCTGTGATTTTTCAGGTTCTACTACTTAGAAATCATGGAGGGGTCTGAAATTCACATTGTATGTGCATTCCCACTCTGAGGGACAGAATAAAAATAAAAAATGATTTTTAAAGAATTATTTGTCTTGCACTGCTGAACATAAGTATTTGAACACCTGAAAAAAATCTGTGTTAATATTTGGTACAGAAGCCTTTGTCTGCAATTACAGAGGTCAAACGTTTCCTATAGTTCTTGACCAGGTTTGCACATACTGCAACAGGGATTTTGGCCCACTCCTCCACACAGATCTACTCTTGATCTGTCAGGTTTCGGGGCTGTCACTGAGCAACACAGAGTTTCAGCTCCCTCCAAAGATGTTGTATTGGATTTAGGTCTGGAGACTGGCTAGGCCACTCCAGAACCTTGATATGCTTCTTACGGAGCCACTCCTCGGTTATCCTAGCTGTGTGCTTCGGGTTGTTGTCTTGTTGGAAGACCCAGCCACGACCCATCTTCAATGCTCTGACTGAGGTAAGGAGGTTGTTGCTCAGAATCTCATAATAAATGGCCCCATTCATCTTCTCCTTAATACAGTGCAGTCTTCCTGTCCCCTTTGCAGAAAAGCACCCCCAAAGCATGATGTTACCACCCCCATGCTTCACAGTAGGGATGGTGTTCTAGGGATGCAACTCATCCTTCTTTTTCCTCCAAACACGACGAGTGAAGTTTAGACCAAAGAGTTTTTCTTTGATGATACCAATCTGTCCAGGCCCTGACGCAGCAAAGCAGCCCCAAACCATGATGCCCCCACCACCATACTTCACAGTTGGGATGAGGTTTTGATGTTGGTGTGCGGTGTCTCTTTTTCTCCACACATATTGTCGTGTGTTTCTTTCAAACAACTCAACTTTGGTTTCATCTGTCCACAGAATATTTTGCCAGTACTGCTGTGGAACATCCAGGTGCACTTGCACAAACTGTAAACATGCAGCACTTTTTTGGGGACAGCAATGGCTTCCTCTGTGGTATCCTCCCATGAAATTAATTCTTGTTTAGTGTTTTACTTATTGTAGATTCGCTAACATGGATGTTAGCATATGCCAGAGACTTTTGTAAGTCTTTAGTTGACACTCTAGGATTCTTCTTCACCTCATTGAGCAATCTGCGCTGTGCTCTTGCAGTCATCTTTACAGGACGGCCACTCCTAGGGAGAGTAGCAGCAGTGCTGAACGATCTCCATTTATAGACAATTTGTCTTACCGTGGACTGATGAACAGCAAGGCTTTTGGAGATACTTTTATAACCCTTTCCAGCTTTATGCAAGTCAACAATTCTAAATCGTAGGTCTTCTGAGAGCTCTTTTATGCGAGGCATCATTCACATCAGGAAATGCTTCTTGTGAAAAGCAAACCCAGAACTGGTGTGTGTTTTTTATAGGGCAGGGCAGCTGTAACCAACATCTCCAATCTCATCTCATTGATTGGAATCACCTCACTCCAATTAGCTCTTGGAGATGTCATTAGTCTAGGGGTTCACATACTTTTTCCACCTACACTGTGAATTTAGATGAAGGGATGAAATACTTATTTTCATAACTATATATATACATTACAGAGTGTTGGCGAGAGATAAAAAAGTAATGTAAGCATTGTACCTGGGCATTTTCTGTCACGGATCTCTCTGATCCGCTCCGAATTCCTCCTCTTCAAATCCGACCATCCTAGAGTGATTGCCCTTAAACTTCCTCTTGAGCTCAGAACGGATCTCCCTCACAATGGCCTGCTTCTCAGCGTGGACCTGGGTCCGGTCGGAGCCACGCTCCAACATGCATATAATCCCAATACAAGTATTGTAAATAATGTCCTCAGCAAAACATCAAAAAGTATTTTGTCTTCGAAGGGGAAATATTAGATTCAAGGTTACCATTATAAGATAGGATAGTATTGCGATTGTATTTGTGTGGGGTCTGAGCAATCGGATATTGGCGAGCTGAGCAGAGATGTACCTGTCTAGTGAAGTGATGGTACGGTATGGGGTGTTCAGCTGGTTCTCCTCCCCGTGGTGCAGCCTGGGTAACTCTAAATGAACCATCAAATACTGGCAGTAAGACAAAGAAAGCTTCTCCTGAGTCCTGACTAGCATGACACAAACTCTAATCTATAGACTGTGTGTGTGTATGTGTGTGGGGTATATAGTGTGCAGCAGGAAAATGGATGTGCAATGTGCATGTGAGAGATATTTCTATGCTGTCCATACGTACATGCTACAGACATAGTGCTGTGATGGTACAATACTTAGTGCACCAATCAGTAATATCTACTTAGACCTGATAAAAAGTGAAGTTATATATCATTTAAAAAAGCATTCGGATCATAAGTGGCGTTTTTTGCGATCACAAATATTTTATAACACTCTGTCTGCATATAAATCGAATGGTCTTAAAGGGATTCTGTCACCAGGTTTCACCCCCTCCAGATAAAAATATGGTTATGTTCAGGGAGCTTTAACCATTCCTAATGTGGTCTTATAAATGTAATCTGTAGGCTCATTTTGCTAAAAATATGTTATTACTAACCTGTCAGTCATAAAAATAAGGTGCCCAAGGGGATGTAAATGGCTCCAAGCTGCCGCCCTCACCTGCTGCCGTTCGTGCCCAGTGCCGCCTCATAATCTTCTGTGATGCCTCCAGCTTTCCCTCTGTAACATCGCTGTGAAAGCCTCCCTCCTCCCTCTGTAACATCGCTGTGAAAGCCTCCTGCTCGCTCTCTCTCCCTCCCCCCTCCTCCCTCCTCCCTCTGTAACATCGCTGTGAAAGCCTCCTGCTCTCCCTCCCTCCCCCCTCCTCCTGCTGCTGTAACATCGCAATGTTACAGCAGCAGGAGGAGGGGGGAGGGAGGGAGAGCAGGAGGCTTTCACAGCGATGTTACAGAGGGAGGAGGGAGGAGGGGGAGGGAGACAGAGCGAGCAGGAGGCTTTCACAGCGATGTTACAGAGGGAGAGCTGGAGGCGTCACAGAAGATTATGAGGCGTCGCTGGGCATGAACGGCAGCAGGTGAGGGCGGCAGCTTGGAGCCATTTACATCCCCTTGGGCACCTTATTTTTATGACTGACAGGTTAGTAATAGCGTATTTTTAGCAAAATGAGCCTACAGATTACATTTATAAGACCACATTAGGAATGGTTAAAGCTCCCTGAACATAACCATATTTTTATCTGGAGGGGGTGAAACCTGGTGACAGAATCCCTTTAAATGCATGTGAAATGTAATCAAATACACTGCTGTAATGTGAAATTACAGTGATCAGGAGTTCTTCCTCACTGTCTTGAAAATAGCTTCCGACCATCTTTTCCAATCACCTCAAACTTCGGGTAGTTCGAAAACAGTTGCTAGGCCACGCCCCTTTTGCGGATGCGCATTAAGCAAATTTACATCGCGATTTTAGTAATGAAAAAAAATCATAAACGAAGATAGCGAATTTGCGAATATATGACGAATATTCGTCCATATATTCCTGAAATTTCCCGAAATCGAATATTGCCCCTGCCACTCAACACTATAACTCACTTACTTATTGTATTGATTTGAAAGGCCTTGAAAACAATATCACAGAAACCTCATTTACTCTGATGGAGATTCCACAAAGTGCTGTTTACTTGGTCAAAGTAATGATTTGTCTTATTATCCACAGATGTAATGTTCTACCATTGTGAAAACAGCATCTGAAAACAATTTCCCTCCACGATTCTCTGGCCTGTCCAGTAACAAAACTAGATTGACAGTACGGTATGTGTGTAGGACAAGGCTATGTACTTAGGGTTACCTAGCTGACCTTCTATCAAGAAATTTGGGCAAAGAGCAAAGAAACTCATTGTTGGTTAACCTCTGTCTTGTTGTGGAAAGTTCACACCATACAAACATTTCAGGCTCCAGAGCAAATATTCAGACAGATCAAATTCTTCTTCTTTTCTTCTTTCTGTTAAAAGTATTGCTTATGTGACTGCAGGTATTGGTTGGCATTAGACACTATAGGAACAACAAAGGGAACATGTTTTGGCCTTCCTATTGATGCAATTGTGTTTTAGGGCAATTATATCTATAATACTATGAGTATTTTGCCATGAAGCAAAAGGACATTTGGCCCTCAATCACTGCTGTTTTCAAAATGACGTAAATCACAACTCCTGTTATCTAAACTGCACCTGAAAATTGGAAAATATCCTGAATAGACTGCCATTCAGGATTTTCTTAGATGTAGATGGTAGAATAAATTGGAGAGTTCAATCAGACAGCTAACCGATTTTTAGGAGCCACAATAATGGTTAGCTGATATTCAGAAGCGTCAATCATGGCAGCATAGAAGCATTCGAAGCATAGAAGCAAAATAAATTTGCAAATGTATCCTTCCTTAACTATCATCTTGGTTTGATTCTTCATCAAATGAGTGTCTCAAGACGACAAGTTTTAAAAAACATGATTTCACAATACTGTGTCGGGAGATATTTGTGGTACTTTTGTCTATTTTCAACCACTATTAGCACATAATATGATATCAAGTGCCACTTGGGCCCCAATGTGTGTTGCTATGAGGCTTCTTCAGGAGTAACTAAGTGAATGTTAGTTGTAACCTATTTATATAGGAAAGAAGACTAAATCAATGATCATCAGGTGCTACTCCCTATGTGGCACTTGATTTTCACATACACACTATTAGCGGAAAAGAGGCAGGACCAGACAGCAGGAGAACATGTGCAAGAACCATCATACTGCCTACCCCATGATCATGTCATCCCGAATGTCAAGACACACCACATTGCCCAACAGCAATCTCAGAATTCTTCCATTTGTTTCTATCTTTTTTTTTTTTTGTTAACTCCAACCGTTTCCTTCCTTCTATTTTTTGGTTTGCTCGTTATATTGAAGATTTATGAATTATTTGGAAGGGATCACAAGAGGAGTTTAATGCCTTTCCAACATTAATAACATTAATTTATGGGTGACATCAAGACAAATGATACGACCTTTTTGGATACTAGGCTAGTCTCCAAACAAAATGTCAGTTCAACTACATCATATAGGAAGCCTATATTGGGCAACTGCATATTATCAGCACTATCAACAACAGCCCCTATGGGGAAATTACACGATTGCATAGAAATTGCTCTGATTGTGCTTCTTTTTACAGAGTCTGTAGATTTAAAAACTAGACTACAATTCATGGTATTCAAAGAAGGTGACGGAGAAGACTCATCAGGGGCGTCAGCTCTTGATTGTAGTGACTTGTTAAAAGAGAAACACAACACTAAGAAGGATGAAAGTATGGACAATGCAGTTATATTTATCAGGTCATGAACATCAGTAACTGCAAGTAATATCATAAATACCTCCCATCGTTAATGCAAGATGAGAGTGAGTGTGTCTCCTCCTCTTGATCCCATGTATACTTTCCCAATGGCGAAAACTCTTAGCTTACCTGATTCATTTCTGTGATATTCCCTGAAATGTCTCTGGATAGGTTTTAACTTCAATAATTCGGTTCGGGTTATCAGGGAATTACTATTGATGACCTACCCCCTGGATAGGGGCTGTGTTTGGTAAGCTGCCGGGAGCTTGGTGAACGCAGAAGCTCCCTGAAACTAATCTGAAGCTGATCGGCAGGGGTGCAGGGATTCAGATCCCGGCCAATGTGATAGTGATGACCTATCGTGAGGATAGGTCATCTTTATCTTTTCGAGGATAACCCCTTTAATCTCCATAGTACAATGCTGTTTTGTTGTCACATACAGTATATGTTCAAGTCTCCTCACCCTTAGTTCCTTTGAGGACATCCATACATATATCTGCCCTGGTGGTCATATTGCACAATATATGACCATTTCAGTTTGCATATTAAATGATGTGCCATAAGCCCCAAAGGAGAGAAAACAGAGTATCGTCAATCTATATGCACAATAAAATGACCTCTAATGTTAAACTGATTCTTCAAATCTATTGCTTGTTCTTCAAATTCTTTGCCCTGATCACATGTCCTCCTGATTCTAATAAACTGACCTGCAGGTATTGCTTTGATGATATGTTTGGGAAATTGCTGTCATGGATGATGTTGCAGAAAGCTGGAACTTATAAATAAACATCCGACTGGCTTGATCCCAAACTAAGGAGCATATGGGTGAGCCCTATGAAACCCCTAGAGCTCTCCCTGACTGCTATGCCCATGCAAGGGTCTCTATGGTAGACGATTGCATGCCCACGTACCTAATACTGTGGGACACCTAAAAACACCTCATTCAGGAAACAGTATAAACCGCAAAGTGAGGCAGTATGGGAGGGAATATAAAGGGAGACAATTAGTCTAAATAGGTGACACCTGGGAGAAGGAAAGTAGATGACAAAGTGAAACCAAAACAAAGAACGTCATGTAAGAGGTAGAGAAGAACGTCTGCCAGACCTTCTCACAGAACTGGCGGTAACAATTGCATTGAGTTAGGCTACATACACACGACGGAAGCCGCCCGTGTGCCTTCTGCAATTTGCGGAACGGAATGGGCGGCCCATTGTAGAAATGCCTATTCTTGTCCACAAAACTGACAAGAATAGAACTTGTTATATTTTTTTTTTGCGGGGCCACGGAACGGAGCAAAGGATGTGGACAGCACACGGAGTGCTGTCTGCATCTTTTGCGGCCCCATTGAAGTAAATGGGTCCGCACCCGAGCAGCAAAAACTGCGTCTCAGATGCGGACCCGAAAAACGGTTGTGTGCATGAGGCCTTACTTCTTGATTTTTTTGGTGATCCTAGAAGGAAATATCTTTTATATCATCCAAAAACAGGTTTGACTAGTGAATAATAATGTCCAAGAATATGTCATTTCAGAGGCATACTACCTTCAAAAAAGGTTTTTTTTTTAACTCTGTATTCATAGAAAAATGTTTTAGATTTTTTTGGGGCTTTTTTATTTATTTTATTTCAGCAGTGGTCTGCCATTGACAATAAAATACAAAATATTGTAGCAGGATATATAGGGAATCAATTGTCAGTTTAATGCTGCTGTTAGGGGAAGATGTTACGTAATAGTATATTAGTAGGTGTAGAATTGGGATAACTGAATGATAGCTGATAGGCTTAGATAAAGATGCCCACATAAGATTATTGCAATATCAGTGTAATGCTCTAATTGAGTCACTCTTCCTCCCGCACTCTCTTGTCAGAGTCAAGTGATGCGGTTTGCTGTTCCCGAAGTCCAAACAAAGGCGAAAGTACAAAGGAGGAAGCAGTGGCATAACTAGAAATTACTGGGCCCCACAGCAAATTTTTGATAGGTCCCCTCCCTCCCCAGCAACTTTTTTGTGACCACTGACTCCCTTGCAACCCCCACCTCTATAGCTAGTCAAGATTGCACTCCCAGATGAGACCCAGCAGCCGCTCTGTGCGTTTACGACATATATATACTGCATGTCATGTCACTGTATATAATGTTATTGTATAATACTGTGCCCTGACAATAAAATCTTTAAGTCTCCCTCCTGGGTGTGCCCCTTCTGAGTTTGGGCCCCAAAGCAACGGCTTGCCGTATAGCAATGTCCCTGGGAGGACGTTAAAGAGCCAGTACAGAAAGCAGAATACATTGAGTGCCCTCATAAAATGATATCCAGAAAGTCATCCATGCATTATTATTTAGCAAAAATTTGATTCACATATGGGCTGTTAATATGTGATTAAAGAATTGTTGATAGTAGTGTCCCTTTAAATGTCCCCTTTCTTCTGTACATGACTGTGTGCATGCGCTGCTGTGTTGCGTGAATAGATGCTAACATTTTAAATTTTGCTTTAGCTTCTATTGTTATTATATAAAACGGGCTTGAAAAATCCTCTTCAGAAAATATTGTAGCTTGTAAAAGCAAACACTTGGAATAAGGATAAATATCACATTTCATGGGACTATTGTTTTAGTGCTGTTGTTTGGGAGCGCCTGAAGTCTTCTTTTGAGTCTCCATTGTGTCTATATTGGGCTGCAATAAGTTTCTATAATTAAAAATATTTTAATTGTGTTTCCTTTTTATGCAGAATAGTCTTATTACAAGAGATAACGCAGTGTTACTGTAGACTAAATGTTCTCTATCTGTAAGCGCTAATAGGTTTAGGGAGGCAGCAAATTTTATTAAAATTCAAATTCACGTTTGGTATATTAATTCTGGTCCAGTGTTAGGCTCAAAAAATAATTTGGGTAATGTTTATGTTCAGTGGTGGCCCTGGGAGAAAAATATTATTTCTAAATATTCAATGCACGCTTGTCAGATTATTGTTGGAGGTTTGGCTGTTGAAACCCCTGAGGTATCAGCACCTACAGGAATACTGTAGTAATACATTCCACCTATGACAGCTGATCGCTATTCATATTCATACGCCCTGAACAGATAATCCTTTCCTTTTATTTTTTTTATTCCATGGCTGTTTGAGAAGGCATCAGCGCTACTGTGAGCGTCGTGGTCTTCTCTGTGCTTAGCAAGCACAGCGCCAGGCATCGTATAGCGACTGTGCCTGGTATCGCGCTAAACCCCATAGAAGTGAATGGGGCTGAGCGTGATACCAAGCACAGCCGCTATACAATGTATGACGCTGTGCTTGGTAGGCACAGAGAAGGCCGAGGCGCTCGCAGGAGCACTGATGCCTTCTCAACAGATGATCAGTGGGGGCCAGACCTGAGGATAGGTCATCAGTGGTAAAATTCCAGAAAATCCCTTTAAGTTATGCACTATTAACCGCCTCCAGACCGCCTAACTCAGGATCGTGGTCCAGAGGCGGCTGTCCCAGTCACAGTCACGCATATATGCGTCATCTCGCAAGACACGAGATGACGTGCTTAGCCAGCCCGCACATGCGCATCGCGGGCCGGCAAAAGTTAGAGGGGGGTCGCGTCATCAGCTTGCCAGCCAATGATCGTGGCTGGCAAGCTGATGATTTAAAAAAGAAAAGAATCAGAAGCCAGTTAACACATTATATTTCTAAATATAATGTGTTAAATGGCTGCTGTGCTCCTCTGCTGGTCCTTTTCGTCGGTTGGTCTCAGCAGAGGAGCACAGTTCACAGTGAGTACACACCAACAGCACACTTAGCCCCAGATCACCCCCCATCACCACAATTAACCCCTTGATCACCCCTTGATCGCCCCTGTCAATCACCTAGTGAAAGGAAAAAAGTGATCAGTGTAAACTGTCAATTTTTTTTTCACTGGTATTGACTGATAGGTTTTAGGATAGTTTAGGCCCCTTGGTTAGGTAGTTAGCAATCGGTTAGCGCCCAGCCCACCGCACCGCAGTCCCTTATTCGCTGATTAGCGTATCGCTAATCAGCATTTGTACTTCTATAGTATCTGGAAGTGATCAAAACTGATCACAGTCAGATCTATAATAGTATTAGTGTCACCTTAGTTCGCCTTCCTCCCAAAATACAGTGTTTGCCCGATCACGCCTGATCGGTCGTCCACACGTGCGTTCACCCACGCCCGCCCCACCGCAGTGAAATTTTTTTTATTTATTTTTTATCACTGCACAATCACTTTCCAAGCGCTGCGGCGATAAAAAAAATCAGTTTTGATATTTTTTATCAATCGCAGCGGCCTCCGGTACTTTCGCTAGCCTCCCATTTGTAAGACAGGCTTGCTTTTTTTCCTGGGTAGTTTCAGGGAATACCCCTATATTTAGTAGTCCAAATTTCAAACAGGGGGTATTCTTCTGACCCAGTCGGATGAGGAATGGGAACCCTCATCTGATGAATCTAGCGGGTCAAAATATGAACCTGTAGAAAGCAGTGGCACTCTGACCCAAAGTTCGGACGAGGAGGCTGAGGTCCCTGATAGTACCAGGCCCCGTGTTGCTAAACCACAGGTTGCGCAGGATCAGCTTCAAGGGCAGCAGAGTGGGGCTGGCGCTGTCGGATTCCGTGGTGAGGCATACACCAGCAGCGCAGCCCTTCCTGGACCTAGTACCAGCACTGCCGTACAACATGGTGTAGTGGCGAGCACCAGAAGGGCAGTTGAAGCTGGTACGGTGGCACGTGCAATAGTTACCCCGTCGCAGCCACCGCACAGACAGGCCCGTAGACCCCCTAGAGTCCCTGAGGTGCTGGCAAATCCTGATTGGCAGTCCCCAACTTCAGCCGCACCATTAGTTCCCCCTATCACCGCCCAGTCTGGAGTCCGGGTTGAGACAGCTCAGATCGGTTCGGCCCTGGGATTTTTTGAGCTGTTCTTGACTGCGGAGCTTTTGGACATAGTCGTGGCAGAAACAAACCGGTATGCCACTCAATTTATATCCGCCAACCCGGGAAACTTTTATGCCCAGCCTTTCCGGTGGAAACCAGTCCAAGTTTCCGAATTAAAAAAATTTCTGGGCCTTCTCCTCAACATGGGTCTAACCAAAAAGCATGAATTGCGGTCATATTGGTCCACGAACCCAATTCATCACATGCCCATGTTCTCTGCTGCCATGTCCAGGGCACGATTTGAGGCCATCCTGCGTTTCCTGCACTTTAGTGACAATAGCACCTCTCGTCCCAGAGGCCACCCAGCTTTTGACCGGCTCCACAAAATTCGGCCCCTCATTGACCACTTCAACCAGAAATTTGCAGATTTGTATACCCCTGAGCAAAACATCTGCGTAGACGAGTCCCTTATACATTTTACCGGGCGCCTTGGCTTCAAACAATACAAACCAAGCAAGGGGCCCGGTATGGGGTCAAATTGTATAAGCTCTGTGAAAGGGCCACAGGCTATACCCACAAATTTCGGATCTATGAGGGTAAAGATCAGACCCTGGAGCCGGTCGGTTGCCCTGACTACCTGGGGAGCAGTGGGAAGACAGTCTGGGACTTGGTGTCACCCTTATTTGGCAAGGGGTACCATCTTTATGTGGACAATTTCTACACAAGTGTGGCCCTCTTCAGGCATTTGTTCCTAGAACAGATTGGCTGCTGTGGCACCGCGCGAACTAGTCGCGCGGGCTTCCCCCAACGGCTCATTACCACCCATCTTGCAAGGGGGGAGAGGACTGCCTTGTGTAATGAAGAACTGCTCGCGGTGAAATGGAGAGACAAGCGTGACATTTACATGCTCTCCTCCATTCACGCAGACATGACAATCCAAATTGAGCGAGCAACCAGTGTCATTGAAAAGCCCCTCTGTGTCCACGACTATAATTTGCTCATGGGAGGGGTGGACTTCAATGACCAGATGTTGGCTCCGTATTTAGTTTCCCGACGCACCAGATGCTGGTATAAGAAGGTGTCTGTATATTTAATTCAATTGGCTGCGTATAATAGTTTTGTTCTCTACAGTAAGGCTGGGAGAACAGGATCCTTCCTCAAATTTCAGGAAGAGATCATCGAGAACCTCCTGTGTCCAGGAGGTTCCGTGGCCCCATCCACCAGTGTAGTTAGCCATCTATACGAGCAACATTTCCCCAGTGTCGTTGCCGGTACCTCAACCCAACCGTCAACCCGAAAAAGGTGTTGTGTCTGTAGCAGGAGTGGAATAAGGCGTGACACCCGCTATTTCTGTCCTGACTGCCCTGACCACCCTGCCCTATGCTTTGGAGAGTGTTTCTGGAAGTACCACACACAGGTACACTTAGCATAGGGATCACATCTTACAGGACAGGCACACAGGGCTATTATGGCCCATTCACACAGAGCTGCTGCAAACCTCTCCTTTCACCTGGGACAAAGTGCATAATGTACTTCGCCACATCTTTGGGCGATTTGCGCTTTGCACATTGTCCCATGGGAAAGGAGAGGTTGGTCCTATAAAGGTAAAAAAATAAAAAATAATCACCAGTAAGCAAAAAAGTTAACGTTATGTTCAAAAAGTTAAAGTTTATATGTTCTGTTCAAAAGTTATTATAAAGTTAATAAATTTATTGCGTTGCGGCCTGGTTTTTTATTTTTTGTTTTGTTTTTTTTTACCTTTCAGGTGGACCAACCGATCGACTAGCTGCAGCACTGATGCATTCTGACAGAAGCATTGCGGCGCTGGTGTATGCGGCGCTGCAAGACGAGATTTCTCCTCTGCAGTAAAAGATACGTTTGCCGAGGCATATGAGCTGAGGAGGCGGCGGTGTTCATATGCTTTGGCAAACACTTTGTATATATAAAATAAAATAAAAATCCCGGCAATGATTTATTCATCCACATCGATTGATGTGAATGGAGAAATCGGGTTTGCCAGGGCATACGAGCTAAGTGGGTATGGATGTTGGGCGGAGCTCCTATGTCCTGGCAGATGCCTTTTTCCTCCTTTATTTTTTTGCCAGAGATTTTTTCATCCACATTGATCGATGCGAATGAAGAAATCTGTGCCGTTCATTTTTTCTTTCAGCCCAGAGGCTGAACGGAAAAAAAAAATCTCATTACCCGTATGCTCAATATAAGGAGAATAGCAGAAACTCCTAATGCTGGCCATACATGTAATGATTGCGGAGACCCTCAAATGCCAGGGCAGTACAAACACCCCACAAATGACACCATTTTGGAAAGAAGACACCCTAAGGTATTCGCTGAGGGGCATATTCAGTCCATGAAAGAATGAAATTTTTGTCTCAAGTTAGCGGAAAGGGAGACTTTGTGAGAAAAAAACAAAAAACAATTTCCGCTAACTTGTGCCCCAAATTTTTTTTTTCTATGAACTCGGCATGCCCCTCATTGAATACCTTGGGGTGTCTTCTTTCCAAAATGGGGTCACATGTGGGGTATTTATACTGCCCTGGCTTTTTAGGGGCCCTAAAGCGTGAGAAGAAGTCTGGGATCCAAATGTCTAAAAATGCCCTCCTAAAAGGAATTTGGGCACCTTTGCGCATCTAGGCTGCAAAAAAGTGTCACACATGTGGTATTGCCGTACTCAGGAGAAGTTGGGGAATGTGTTTTGGGGTGTAATTTTACATATACCCATGCTGGGTGAGATAAATATCTTGGTCAAATGCCAACTTTGTATAAAAAAATGGGAAAAGTTGTCTTTTGCCGAGATATTTCTCTCACCCAGCAGGGGTATATGTAAAATGACACATTCCCCAACTTCTCTTGAGTACGGCGATACCACATGTGTGACACTTTTTTGCAGCCTAGGTTGGCAAATGGGCCCACATTCCAAAGAGCACCTTTCGGATTTCACAGGGCATTTTTTACAGATTTTGATTTCAAACTACTTCTCACGCATCTGGGCCCCTAAAATGTCAGGGCAGTATAACTACCCCACAAGTGACCCCATTTTGGAAAGAAGACACCCCAAGGTATTCCGTGAGGGGCATGGTGAGTTCCTCGAATTTTTTATTTTTTGTCACAAGTTAGCGGAAAATGATGATTTTTTTTTTTTCTTACAAAGTCTCATATTCCACTAACTTGTGACAAAAAATAAAAACTTCCAAGAACTCACTATGCCCATCATGAAATACCTTGGGGTGTCTTCTTTCCAAAATGGGGTCACTTATGGGGTAGTTATACTGCCCTGGCATTTTAGGGGCCCAAATGCGTGCAAAGTAGTTTGAAATAAAAAACTGTAAAAAATGGCCTGTGAAATCCGAAAGGTGCTCTTTGGAATGTGGGCCCCTTTGCCCACCTAGGCTGCAAAAAAGTGTCACACATGTGGTATCGCCATACTCAGGAGAAGTTGGGGAATGTGTTTTGGTGTGTCATTTTACATCTACCCATGCTGGGTGAGATAAATATCTTGGTCAAATGCCAACTTTGTATAAAAAAATGGGAAAAGTTGTCTTTTGCCGAGATATTTATCTCACACAGCATGGGTATATGTAAAATGACACCCCAAAACACATTCCCCAACTTCTCCTGAGTACGGCGATACCACATGTGTGACACTTTTTTGCAGCCTAGGTGGGCAAAGGGGCCCACATTCCAAAGAGCACCTTTAGGATTTCACCGGCCATTTTTTACAGATTTTGATTTCAAACTACTTCGCACGCATTTGGGCCCCTAAAATGCCAGGGCAGTATAACTACCCCACAAGTGACCCCATTTTGGAAAAAAAGACACCCCAAGGTATTTCATGATGGGCATAGTGAGTTCATGGAAGTTTTTATTTTTGTCACAAGTTAGTGGAATATGAGACTTTGTAAGGAAAAAAAAAAAGAAAAAAAATTCATCATTTTAGGCTAACTTGTGACAAAAAATAAAAAGTTCTATGAACTCACTATGCCCATCAGCGAATACCATAGGGTGTATACTTTCTGAAATGGGGTCATTTGTGGGTTTTTTCTACTGTCTGGGCATTGTAGAACCTCAGGAAACATGACAGGTGCTCAGAAAGTCAGAGCTGCTTCAAAAAGCGGAAATTCACATTTTTGTACCTTAGTTTGTAAACGCTATAACTTTTACCCAAACCATTTTTATTTTTTGCCCAAACATTTTTTTTTTATCAAAGACATGTAGAACAATAAATTTAGCGAAAAATTTATATATGGATGTCGTTTTTTTTGAAAATTTTTACAACCGAAAGTGAAAAATGTCATTTTTTTGCAAAAATTTGGTTAAATTTCGATTAATAACAAAAAAAGTTAAAATGTCAGCAGCAATGAAATACCACCAAATGAAAGCTCTATTAGTGAGAAGAAAAGGAGATAAAATTCATTTGGGTGGTAAGTTGCATGACCAAGCAATAAACGGTGAAAGTAGTGTAGTGCAGAATTGAAAAAAAAGTGGTCTGGTCATTAATGGTGTTTAAGCTAGGGGGGCTGAGGTGGTTAAAGAGGGTATTTCATGATAAATGGAAAAAATAAAAATCTGGCTGTGACTTACCCTCTTATCTTCGTTGAAGACACGTCCATGTTTGGACAGGGTGAGCATGCATGTGTTTAGAGGAGGCTGGAAGAATAGGCTTTGCCCATGCAAGAGTTTTTGGCTGACAGCTGCTAAAGGTGTATGGTCACCTTATGGGTAGAGTTGAGCGGACACCTGGATGTTCGGGTTCGAGAAGTTCGGCCGAACTTCCCGGAAATGTTCGGGTTCGGGATCCGAACCCAACCCGAACTTCGTCCCAAACCGGAACCCCATTGAAGTCAATGGGGACCCGAACTTTTCGGCACTAAAAAGGCTGTAAAACAGCCCAGGAAAGAGCTAGAAGGCTGCAAAAGGCAGCAACATGTAGGTAAATCCCCTGCAAACAAATGTGGATAGGGAAATAAATAAAAATACAAATAAAATAAATGAAAATTAGCCAATATCAATTGTAGAGAGGTCCCATAGCAGAGAATCTGGCTTCACGTCACCCACCACTGTAACAGTCCATTGTCAGATATTTAGGCCTAGGCACCCAGGCAGAGGAGAGAGGTCCCGTAACAGAGAATCTGGCTTCATGTCAGCAGAGAATCAGTCTGCATGTCATAGCAGAGAATCAGGCTTCACGTCACCCACCACTGTAACAGTCCATTGTCATATATTTAGGCCCAGGTACCCAGCCAGAGGAGAGAGGTCCCGTAACAGAGAATCTTGCTTCATGTCAGCAGAGAATCAGTCTGCATGTCATAGCAGAGAATCAGGCTTCACGTCACCCACCACTGTAACAGTCCATTGTCATATATTTAGGCCCAGGTACCCAGCCAGAGGAGAGAGGTCCCGTAACAGAGAATCTTGCTTCATGTCAGCAGAGAATCAGTCTGCATGTCATAGAAGAGAATCAGGCTTCACGTCAGCCACCACTGTAACAGTCCATTGTCATATATTTAGGCACAGGCACCCAGGCAGAGGAGAGAGGTCCCGTAACAGAGAATCTGGCTTCATGTCAGCAGAGAATCAGTCTGCATGTCATAGCAGAGAATCAGGCTTCACGTCACCCAACACTGTAACAGTCCATTGTCATATATTTAGGCCCAGGCACCCAGCCAGAGGAGAGAGGTCCCGTAACAGAGAATCTGGCTTCATGTCAGCAGAGAATCAGTCTGCATGTCATAGCAGAGAATCAGGCTTCACGTCACCCAACATTGGAACAGTCCATTGGCATATATTTAGGCCCAGGCACCCAGGCAGAGGAGAGAGGTCCCGTAACAGAGAATCTGGCTTCATGTCAGCAGAGAATCAGTCTGCATGTCATAGAAGAGAATCAGGCTTCACGTCAGCCACCACTGTAACAGTCCATTGTCATATATTTAGGCCCAGGCACCCAGGCAGAGGAGAGAGGTCCCGTAACAGAGAATCTGGCTTCATGTCAGCAGAGAATCAGTCTGTATGTCATAGAAGAGAATCAGGCTTCACGTCAGCCACCACTGTAACAGTCCATTGTCATATATTTAGGCCCAGGCACCCAGGCAGAGGAGAGAGGTCCCGTAACAGAGAATCTGGCTTCATGTCAGCAGAGAATCAGTCTGCATGTCATAGAAGAGAATCAGGCTTCACGTCAGCCACCACTGTAACAGTCCATTGTCATATATTTAGGCCCAGGCACCCAGGCAGAGGAGAGAGGTCCCGTAACAGAGAATCTGGCTTCATGTCAGCAGAGAATCAGTCTGCATGTCATAGCAGAGAATCAGGCTTCTTGTCACCCAACATTGGAACAGTCCATTGGCATATATTTAGGCCCAGGCACCCAGGCAGAGGAGAGAGGTCCCGTAACAGAGAATCTGGCTTCATGTCAGCAGAGAATCAGTCTGCAAGTCATAGAAGAGAATCAGGCTTCACGTCAGCCACCACTGCAACAGTCCATTGTCATATATTTAGGCCCAGGCACCCAGGCAGAGGACAGAGGTCCCATAACAGAGAATCTGGCTTCATGTCAGCAGAGAATCAGTCTGCATGTCATAGCAGAGAATCAGGCTTCACGTCACCCAACATTGGAACAGTCCATTGGCATATATTTAGGCCCAGGCACCCAGGCAGAGGAGAGAGGTCCCGTAACAGAGAATCTGGCTTCATGTCAGCAGAGAATCAGTCTGCATGTCATAGAAGAGAATCAGGTTTCACGTCAGCCACCACTGCAACAGTCCATTGTCATATATTTAGGCCCAGGCACCCAGGCAGAGGAGAGAGGTCCCGTAACAGAGAATCTGGCTTCATGTCAGCAGAGAATCGGTCTGCATGTCATAGCAGAGAATCAGGCTTCACGTCACCCAACATTGGAACAGTCCATTGTCATATATTTAGGCCCCGGCACCCAGACAGAGGAGATGTTCATTCAACTTTGGGTTGCCCCGCAATATAATGGTAAAATGAAAATAAAAAGAGAATTGAATGAGGAAGTGCCCTGGAGTACAATAATATATGGTTAAGCGGAGGTAGTTAATGTCTAATCTGCACAAGTGATGGACAGGTCCTGTGGGATCCATGCCTGGTTCATTTTTATGAACGTCAGCTTGTCCACATTGGCTGTAGACAGGCCGCTGCGTTTGTCTGTAATGACGCCTCCTGCCGTGCTGAATACACGTTCAGACAAAACGCTGGCCGCCGGGCAGGCCAGCACCTCCAAGGCATAAAAGGCTAGCTCTGGCCACGTGGACAATTTAGAGACCCAGAAGTTGAATGGGGCCGAACCATCAGTCAGTACGTGGAGGGGTGTGCACACGTACTGTTCCACCATGTTAGTGAAATGTTGCCTCCTGCTAACACGTTGCGTATCAGGTGGTGGTGCAGTTAGCTGTGGCGTGTTGACAAAACTTTTCTACATCTCTGCCATGCTAACCCTGCCCTCAGAGAAGCTGGCCGTGACACAGCTGCCTTGGCGACCTCTTGCTCCTCCTCTGCCTTGCCCTTGGGCTTCCACTTGTTCCCCTGTGACATTTGGGAATGCTCTCAGTAGCGCGTCTACCAATGTGCGCTTGTACTCGCGCATCTTCCTATCACGCTCCAGTGCAGGAAGTAAGGTGGGAACATTGTCTTTGTAGCGTGGATCCAGCAGGTTTGCAACCCAGTAGTCCGCACACGTTAAAATGTGGGCAACTCTGCTGTCGTTGCGCAGGCACTGCAGCATGTAGTCGCTCATGTGTGCCAGGCTGCCCAGAGGTAAGGACAAGCTGTCCTCTGTGGGAGGCGTATCGTCATCGTCCTGCCTTTCCCCCCAGCCACGCACCAGTGATGGGCCCGAGCTGCGTTGGGTGCCACCCCGCTGTGACCATGCTTCATCCTCATCCTCCTCCACCTCATCCTCGTCCTCCAGTAGTGGGCCCTGGCTGGCCACATTTGTACCTGGCCTCTGCTGTTGCAAAAAACCTCCCTCTGAGTCACTTCAAAGAGACTGGCCTGAAAGTGCTAAAAATGACCCCTCTTCCTCCTCCTCCTCCTCCTGGGCCACCTCCTCTTCCATCATCGCCCTAAGTGTTTTCTCAAGGAGACATAGAAGTGGTATTGTAACGCTGATAACGGCGTCATCGCCACTGGCCATGTTGGGGGAGTACTCGAAACAGCGCAACAGGGCACACAGGTCTCGCATGGAGGCCCAGTCATTGGTGGTGAAGTGGTGCTGTTCCGTAGTGCGACTGACCTGTGCGTGCTGCAGCTGAAACTCCACTATGGCCTGCTGCTGCTCGCACAGTCTGTCCAGCATGTGCAAAGTGGAGTTCCACCTGGTGGGCACGTCGCATATGAGGCGGTGAGCGGGAAGGCCGAAGTTACGCTGTAGCGCAGACAGGCGAGCAGCGGCAGGATGTTAACGCCAGAAGCGCGAACAGACGGCCCGCACTTTATGCAGCAGCTCTGACATGTCGGGGTAATTGTGAATGAACTTCTGCACCACCAAATTCAGCACATGCGCCAAGCAAGGGATGTGCGTCAAATTGGCTAGTCCCAGAGCTGCAACGAGATTTCGCCCATTATTGCACACCACCAGGCCGGGCTTGAGGCTCACCGGCAGCAACCACTCGTCGGTCTGTTCTTCTATACTCCGGCACAACTCCTGTGCGGTGTGGGGCCTGTCCCCCAAACATATG
Organism: Bufo gargarizans; assembly: GCF_014858855.1. NCBI lineage: Eukaryota > Metazoa > Chordata > Amphibia > Anura > Bufonidae > Bufo > Bufo gargarizans. Next base: position 663,123,099 of record NC_058081.1, read on the forward strand.
AGTTTCAGAATGGCCTGCTGACGTTTACCCCGGGCTGTGCTGAAGTTGGTGGTGAAGGTGTGTGGCTGACTGGATGAGCTGGTGGAAGAAGAGGAAGCTGAGTAGGAGGAGGTGGCAACAGGAGGCAAAGAATGTTGCCCTGCGATCCTTGGCGGCGGAAGGACGTGCGCCAAACAGCTCTCCGCCTGGGGCCCAACTGCCACTACATTTACCCAGTGTGCAGTTAGGGAGATATAGCATCCCTGGCCGTGCTTACTGGTCCACGTATCTGTGGTTAGGTGGACCTTGCCACAGATGGCGTTGCGCAGTGCACACTTGATTTTATCGGATACTTGGTTGTGCAGGGAAGGCACGGCTCTCTTGGAGAAGTAGTGCCGCATAGGAACAACATACTGTGGGACAGCAAGCGACATGAGCTGTTTGAAGCTGTCTGTGTCCACCAGCCTAAATGACAGCATTTCATAGGCCAGTAGTTTAGAAATGCTGGCATTCAGGGCCAGGGATCGAGGGTGGCTAGGTGGGAATTTACGCTTTCTCTCAAATGTTTGTGAGATGGAGAGCTGAACGCTGCCGTGTGACATGGTTGAGATGCTTGGTGACGGAGGTGGTGGTGTTGGTGGTACATCCCCTGTTTGCTGGGTGGCAGGTGCCAACGTTCCTCCATAGGCGGAGGAAGAGGCCGAGGCGGCAGCAGCAGAAGAGGCCGAGGCGGCAGCAGCAGAAGAGGCCGAGGCGGCAGCAGCAGAAGAGGTAGCAGGGGGAGCCTGAGTGACTTCCTTGTTTTTAAGGTGTTTACTCCACTGCAGTTCATGCTTTGCATGCAGGTGCCTGGTCATGCAGGTTGTGCTAAGGTTCAGAACGTTAATGCCTCGCTTCAGGCTCTGATGGCATAGCGTGCAAACCACTCGGGTCTTGTCGTCAGCACATTGTTTAAAGAAGTGCCATGCCAGGGAACTCCTTGAAGCTGCCTTTGGGGTGCTCGGTCCCAGATGGCGGCGGTCAGTAGCAGGCGGAGTCTCTTGGCGGCGGGTGTTCTGCTTTTGCCCACTGCTCCCTCTTTTGCTACGCTGTTGGCTCGGTCTCACCACTGCCTCTTCCTCCGAACTGTGAAAGTCAGTGGCACGACCTTCATTCCATGTGGGGTCTAGGACCTCATCGTCCCCTGCATCGTCTTCCACCCAGTCTTGATCCCTGACCTCCTGTTCAGTCTGCACACTGCAGAAAGACGCAGCAGTTGGCACCTGTGTTTCGTCATCATCAGAGACATGCTGAGGTGGTATTCCCATTTCCTTATCATCAGGAAACATAAGTGGTTGTGCGTCAGTGCATTCTATGTCTTCCACCGCTGGGGAAGGGCTGGGTGGATGCATTGGGCCCCACCAAATATCACTGTAAATTATGGCGGCTACTGGGACCTAAAGTAGTTGGTACACTAGGACGTTTGGCTGTGGCAGAATGGCCACGTCCTCTCCCAGCACCAGAGGGTCCACTAGCACCACCACGACCATGTCCGCGTCCGCGTCCTTTACTAGATGTTTTCCTCATTGTTATCGTTCACCACAACAACAAAAATATTATTTGGCCCAATGTATTGAATTCAAATTCAGGCCTTTTTTTAAAGACACCTAACACTATCTGGCTATCTATTTAGGTACCGTATTACACTAATACAGGCACAGCAGTAACCACAGATTTAGCTGACTATAAATTTGAGGCCTATTATTTAGGCGCTGGGTGACAGATATACGTTTACTGACAGAATTAGACTTGGAAATACACAGTAGCGTGTGTGTGAAGTTATTGAGAATGACCCTATGTGCACCTTGAATCTAATATACCCTTTTAGGGATAAATTTAAAGTAGGCCTAATACAGCAGAAACCACTAATTTAGAGAATTGCTAAATTGGGAATTGTATTTCAACCCAGAACAAAAACTGTGCTTTGACGGACACTAAAAAACTTGACCAGCCACAGCAGTAACGACAGATTTAGCTGGATATAAATTTGAGGCCTAGTATTTAGGCGCTGGGTGACAGGTATAGGTTTACTGACAGAATTAGACTTGGAAATGCACAGTAGCGTGTGTGTGAAGTTATTCAGAATGACCCTATGTGCACCTTGAATCTGATATACCCTTTTAGGGATAGATTTAAAATAGCTCTGATACAGCAGAAACCACTAAATTAGGAAATTGCTAAATTGGGAATTGTATTTCAACCCAGAACAAAAACTGTGCTTTGACGGACACTAAATAACTTGACCAGCCACAGCAGTAACGACAGATTTAGCTGGATATAAATTTGAGGCCTATTATTTAGGCGCTGGGTGACAGGTATACGTTTACTGACAGAATTAGACTGGGATATGGCCAAAAAATAACCACACTATTGATGGTTAAATGCACTTGGTGTGACAGCTTGACCAACCACACTATTGAGGGTTAAATGCACTTGGTGACAGGTTCAGCTTGCCCCTGATGTGGTATATGGCCAAAAAATAACCAGACTATTGATGGTTAAATGCACTTAGTGTGACAGCTTGACCCTGATGTAGGATTTAGCCAAAAAACAACCACACCATTGAGGGTTAAATGCACTTGGTGACAGCTTGCCCCTGATGTAGTATATGGCCAAAAAATAACCAGACTATTGATGGTTAAATGCACTTGGTGTGACAGCTTGACCCTGATGTAGGATTTAGCCTAAAAACAACCACACCATTGAGGGTTAAATGCACTTGGTGACAGCTAGCCCCTGATGTAGTATATGGCCAAAAAATAACCACACTATTGCTGGTTAAATGCACTTGGTGTGACAGTTTGACCCTGATGTAGGATTTAGCCAAAAAACAACCACACCATTGAGGGTTAAATGCACTTGGTGACAGCTTGCCCCTGATGTAGTATATGGCCAAAAAATAACCAGACTATTGATGGTTAAATGCACTTGGTGTGACAGCTTGACCCTGATGTAGGATTTAGCCTAAAAACAACCACACCATTGAGGGTTAAATGCACTTGGTGACAGCTAGCCCCTGATGTAGTATATGGCCAAAAAATAACCACACTATTGCTGGTTAAATGCACTTGGTGTGACAGTTTGACCCTGATGTAGGATTTAGCCAAAAAACAACCACACCATTGAGGGTTAAATGCACTTGGTGACAGCTTGCCCCTGATGTAGTATATGGCCAAAAAATAACCAGACTATTGATGGTTAAATGCACTTGGTGTGACAGCTTGACCCTGATGTAATATTTAGCCCAAAAACAACCACACCATTGAGGGTTAAATGCACTTGGTGGCAGCTTGTGCTGGCACACCACAAGACACAAAATGGCCGCCGATCACCCCAGAAAAAAGTGACTGAAAAACGCTCTGGGCAGCCTAAAAACAGTGAGCAATTCAATAGCAGCAGTTCAATCATCCACAGCTGCAGATCGATCTCTGAATGAAGTATTTTGGAGGAGTTAATCACTGCCTAATCTCACCCTAACGTCGCAGCTGCAACCTCTCCTTATGCTGATCAGAGCAGAGTGACGGGCGGCGCTATGTGACTCCAGCTTAAATAGAGGCTGGGTCACATGGTGCTCTGGCCAATCACAGAGATGCCAATAGTAGGCATGGCTGTGACGGCCTCTTGGGGCAAGTAGTATGACGCTTGTTGATTGGCTGCTTTGCAGCATTTCAAAAAGTGCCAAGAAAGCGACGAACACCGAACCCGAACCCGGACTTTTACGAAAATGTCCGGGTTCGGGTCCGTGTCACAGACACCCCAAAATTCGGTACGAACCCGAACTATACAGTTCGGGTTCGCTCATCCCTACTAATGGGTTATCCCATAATTAATGTAAAAAATAAATAAATCAGACACTGTATAGTACATGAAAACAGTAGCATACCGCCAATATAGGCAGACCATGCAGCTGCTATGGGGCCCATGGCCCGGGGTGGATAGAAGGCCCCACCCCCTACAATGGCTCCATTTGTGTATTATGCTATTGCCACAGCCCTATCTGGGGCTCGGACATCCCTGCTTCCACACTACTCGGGCCCCCCTCCTCCCTTACATACATTGTGTGCACAACAGGGGCGTAACAATCATGGTTACAGAGGGTGTGACCAGGCGTGGGGAAGGAGGGTGCACAGCCCTGCAACAGCGCATGAGCCCCGGTCACACACACTGAACTAAACTTCCAGCGTGAAAGACATTCATAACTCCTGGCGACCACACGGGCACTCGCTTCCCTCCTTGTAGTGAGGCACTGGGTCACTTGACTGGTGTCAGGTGATCCAACATAGCTGACCCAAGACTTCCCTGATCTCAGTAGTTATAAGGCCCTCCTGTGGTTCCCCCTATACTGTAGTTATAATACCCTCCTATAGTGCCCCAGAAGGTACAATGCCCCCTGTAGTTCCAGCAATACTTATAGTGCCGCCATCAGTTATAATGGCCCCCACATAGTGCCTCCATGTAAAATGACCTTTTCAGTGTCCCCAGTACTTGTAAAGGCCCCTGTAGTTATAACCAATCTCCCAGTGGCTCCAGCAGGTATAATGCCAACATTTAGTGCCCATAGCATTCATATAGCCCCCACTGTGGACAAGATATGAAAAAATACTCACCTGACTTCCCACCGCCGGTGGTCCTAGTTGCAGGCTTCTGGATTCAGACGGGCATGTTGAAGTCACCGCGCCATCTGTGTCTTGGCGCAAGCGTGCCCGATGACATCATCATGCCGCCTGAGACCCGGCACAGGCAGTTGCTTGGCGACCGCCCGCCCCGTTCTACAAGCAAGCGGCCACAGTAATTCAACTGTATCACCGTCCTTAGGTCGGCGAGGCAATTGTATAGCTACCAGCCGTAACATTAGGGGCTTTGTACAAAACATCAGGGGCTCAAGCCGCGAATGTTTTGACCTAGCGACGCCCTTGCTCCAAAGTGAATTATAGTTATACTCTGCCTCAAGTAAATCATTGAGAAGACAGTAGAGTGAACAGCTATATCAGCATTGGAAGACACTGCTGTAAGGTGAAGGACTGTGGCTAAGACACCCATCACCCAGTACAACCTACTACAAGTGCTAAATTGCAGCCATCCAACCTAATCCTTATGGTGCCAGAAGATTGCTTTTAAATTCTGCTGCTATTGAATGTATTTGAAGTTCTACTTTGCAGTCAGCAAAAGGACTATATATGTTTAACTCGGACCTCATTATTCAAAACTACATTTCCCCAGGAAGCAACAGCCTGAAGGAGTACACTGTGACACAATACTTTATCATGGCCACTACAACTCCCATCCTCTGCACCAGCTCCTTCGGGACTCTCTGCAAATGTATGACTAATGGAGGTCACTCATCAGCCTGAAGGGTCCTCAGCTCAATCTGGAGCTCCATTACTCTTTAATGTTCATCTAGACACATTGGAGCAGTGATGCCTGGCGCTGCAGCTCAACCCTTTTCATGTAGCTTTCTATGTGATAATTGCTGTGGCTCCTAGGGGGTTAGACCCTCAGTGATCATAAATTGGTGGCCAGTCCTTAGAATAATCCTTAAAAGTGTTTTCTCAGAGAATCCCTTTACACCTATTAATTTCATCGTAGACAAACGAATCAAAAAAGGAAAAAAAAAAAAATGAATCCATCAATAATTCAAAATCTAGTTGAATTATTTATACATCAAATTTCTAATCACATTTCCTTTTAGCGAGCGTGTGAGGACAATGATATGTTGGCTTTGGTTGAATTTCCCATTAGCTCAGTTATAAATACATCTTGTTTATTATCACTGATATTTTGATGAGTCACATATTAATGTTGTAGAAAATGTTCTCATGTCTTACGAAAATAAGAGAGAGAAGGTGCTAAAATGATAACAGTGTATCTCAAGAAAATTAAAGCTTGCTGTAAATTACTGCTAGCATGGGAACTAACAATAAGATCACAGCACTAATGGGAGAAAACAGCAGCCAAAGATTAAAGGTACACGGATAATGAAAAGAGATGCATTAATGCAGAAGGTGGGAGTAAATAGTAACATTTCACCAAGAACTGAGTGGAGTTCCAATTAAGATATATGAGCATTTCAGCAATAAACTCCGAACAGGTTGCTGAAGTAAATATATCTGATTTAAAGAGTGTCGGACTGGATTGCCAAGGGCCCACCGCTAGAAGTGACTCTAGAGACCCACCCTATAGCTTTATGTATTGTGTCATCAGAAAAATACCTATTGTTTAAATCACTTTTTCATGTTTAACGTATTTTAAAAACATTTTTAATGATGTTATTTTTAAATTTCCATGTGACTTTTTCTATTTAATCTAAAACAAAAAAATCTGGCAGTTTTCGTACTCGCCACTATGTCTAATAATTGGCGCCACTTCTTGGTTTGTACCGATTACTTTACTGCAGTTACCTCATTCTAATCCTGCCTGTAATGATATCACCTCTGTGTATAGATAACACAGGATCCATCATTCACAATAGGCGATTGTCAGAGCTTATCTATTCTTTCTTTGTGCACAGGACACAGAGCACGCCGTAGAAGTCAATGAGGTCCCCTCCTGACCATTGTGTCTATGGACCATGGGGCTGCCGTAAAGCTATTTTTTTAATGCTTTCTAAATGCTGTTAAGAACAGCTCAGACAAGATGGCCGTCCCCATAATCATGTTCAGCAAATAAAAATGTTCAGAAAATAGAAACTTATTAGAAGAAAAGCAGATGTGTTACTACGTTATATAGTATGAGGGGCAGATAACATTTTTGGTGACATATTTCCTTTAAGTTTTAGGCCTTTACAACTCAGCATTCCAAGAGTCATAAGGTTATATTATTTTCCCATTGGAGTACATGTATGAGGACTTTTTTTAATGGTACTATTTAGAGGCACATCATCATCTATTGCTTAATATTTATTCATTTTATGGGAGGGGGAAATAGAATTAAATAATAAAATGTTATTGTTTATTAACTTTTTTTCTACCATTAAATTATATAATAAAATTATGAAATATAAATAGTTTATTTCATATATTACAAATATTGTACGGCAAAGCATGTTTTATGGTAATTTTTACTATAGTTGTTATTATTAGCCCCATTTTGGGGTACATATACAGTAATTCATTAATTGACTTAGGTTCTTTTTTTGAGCAGAGGAATGGGAAAATGGGATAAAATCCACCCAAAAATAATTTTTTATGCCATGTTCCATACCTATGTCAAATAAATATTATATTATCCATATTACGGCAAGGTGCTAGGAACTAAGTTCTGTACACCTAAACAGCAGCAGAACCAAGTAGCTAGACCAAGAAATGGAACCAAGCTCAGTGCAGTAATAAAATAGAGTTCATTGCATAAAAGAACTTTCAGAATACATTTTTATTTTTTTTGGGGGGGGGGTAAACCACAGAGAGCCTATTAAAATAATAAAAAAAATAATAATAAACTCACCTTCCTAACCACCCTTCGATACATCGCCGCTGCTCTGTCGTCTACACCAGGGCTGCAGCCGTGATGTAATGTTTTTGATTCAGTGACATGCTCCTATGGTGTACATGCTGCAGCTAATCATTGGCCTCCATGCTGTACACCACCGAAAGGGAGGATAAACTCAACTACTATAGAGACATCCTATGTAGTCAGTTGGCTGCTGCCTATCTGCACCAATGCCCATCCTCACAAAGGTCTGACCAGGGGGGCCCTCTGCACTCACGCTCCATTGCCATACTGGAAGGGGCAGCTTCATCAGCAGCAACTTAAGTCTGGAGTCTCTAATGAGCACTTTTCTTCACCCACCTACTGAAGAAACCACCTAGCAGCAGCAGCAACAGGACATGGAGCAGAACCTGAACCAGCAGGTGGTGGCATACCTGGACTGCACCCTACCACCCTAAATCAAAGATCCCCTGGACTACTGTGCAGCCAAACTTGATTTGTAGCCACAACTGGCCGAGTTTGCCCTGGACAAGCTTTTCTGCCTAGCCAGTAATGTAGCATCAAAACTGGAGTTTACTGGTGCTGGGGACATAGTTACACCAAAGAGTATTCACCTTTCAACTTAGAGTCTGTAGTGACTGACCTTTGTAAAGATGAATCAGGCATGGATCAGCCCTGATTTCCACATGCCAGTGCCTGATGCTTGAGACTAGATTATTCTGGGTGCCTCACTAAAACATTGTAAAAAAAAAGATTATTTTTTTCTGGCCTGGCCACCTGCTTCAGCCACTATTCTTATGCTGCCAACTGTCTGATGCAAAACACCTGCTGCTTCTGCTACTATTTTCTCCTACTGCCACTATCTTGTGCTGATATGGCCACTGCTTTTGTCCCCTACCTCCCCAGTCTGTGACGGGGCCACTATGTTGGCTCCTGATGCAGTTGCCACCTTCCCCACTCTGTGACTGGGCAACTATGTCAACTCCTCATGTGGTTGTCACCCTCCCTACCGTGTGACTGGGCCACTATATTGACACCTCATGCAGTTGCCACCCCCACCACTCGGTGACTGGGCCACTATGTTGACTCCTCATGCAGTATACTGCTCTGCTCCATATTTTGGATAGCGACTAACAGAACAGATTGGCTATAAATGGTTGTGCGCTGCACACTAATGTACAGAGCGATACACTATTCCTAAACTCTCCCTGCAGTCTCCCTGTAATTTAACTTCCAAGCCTTCCCACTGAGACTGGGCCACCAAGTAGGAAGAATATGATTAGGCAGAGTGGCCTGGGTATACCTTATTTATCACGATTCATGATGAATTAATTTGTAACAATTCTAATTTCCACATTTTTCAAAACTTCGCCGATCTCTACCCATCACCACGCAATACTATTACAGAGTGGATCATTAACTCTTTCTCTATGCACCGTATATGTGCAAAAAGGTTGGGAAAGGGTTACAATCAAGTGGTTTAGGATTCATGAACAGACATTTGCAGAGAGACTTACAACAATTCTGTCTTAATTTCAGCCCCAAAACTTGCCTGCCCCAAATGTATTATGTTTAGACCATTTTTGATTCTCAGTAGAAAAAAGTTTCTGAGAATAATGGAATGATTGGTGGTAATTGGTGTGGTCTAACCATTGTGTGAAACAATTTTTGGCACAAAATAAGTAGATGGTCTTAAGATGCATCAAATGTATTTTTATGAGTGAGCCAGTGAGATGAATTTAGCACATCTTTAGGCTAACTTAGTTTACATTGTCTAAATATTAGGATTATTAAATCTGTCCCTATGTGCTTAATCCATGAAAGATATCCATGCAATAGGATATTGTTCATACAAATACATAAAAACCAACATACATGTGTTCATCCTTTTATTCCCATGAATTTCCGTAGAAATCCACAATACAAATTTAATACAATATTGTACAGACATATATATATCGTAAAAATTGGCAAACAGAATTGGGTAAACTTTTTTTTATTTTTTTTCAATGCTGGCTGCAGCCTTATATGTGAACAGGGTCTGAATATGGATGCTTTTCTGATTGTCACTGTGACACGGGTTGTTTGTGCTCTGGCGTAATGGCTGTGGTGGACTCTGTGTATGCTGGTTGCAGCCTATGTGTTCTGTGGTTCTGGTACTCCTGTTCTGATGGGGTTAACGTTCCCTGATCTGTTTCTGGGTGTGGTTTATCAGATTCCTTCGTTAGGCAGCTATATCTATCTGTGAGCTGTGGGTCTTGTAGTCAGTTTGTCTTCTGTGTTGCTGGGTGTTGCACCTTGCTGCTCACCTAGGGGGTCAGTCTATCTTGTGTCTTGCTGGGTGTAGCCCCTTGCTGTTGACCCAGGTGGTTTTGCCATCTGCCCTTGTTTGTGGTGTCACCTGGTAATGTGTTGTTGTTGTTGATTTGTCTGTTCTTCTGTACCTGTTCTGTGTTGATGTTATAACCATGTCCTTGCCTGGTCTAATCTTCTGTACCTGTTCTGTGCCTTGATATACTCTGTCCATGTTTAGCCTAGCAGTGCTTTAACTGTGTATGATAGCCTGGCAGTGCTAAACTGCTTCCGATCCTGCCTGTTCCATGTTTATCCTGCAGTGAATTATTACTTCTGTTCCTGTGTGTCACGGTCTCTCCCGTGACAGGGGTCAGAAGATCTAAGAGAATGGCTGCACGTGATGTGATCTGGCAGCCTCTTTGGTTTCACTTGTTTCTGTGTTGTTGCTGGGTATGAGCACACCTCTTGTCACAGGTGTAGCTTAAGTGGTCATTCCAACTCCTCTATTTAGTCTGGTCTTACCCATCATGCTATGCAGTTGATAGCTCATTTTTGGTTGTGGAAGTGCTGGTTCTCCTCTGAGTTCCTGCTTGTCCGCATACTTCGGAGTCCTTTCTTTATTTCTTGTTTGTTGTATTCCCCTATCCGTTGGTATAAGGCCTGAGGGAGTCTATTGTTCCTTTAGCTGGGAAGGAACAGGACACCTTTTGTCCTGACACTATCCCCAGGGCCATTTAGGGTCAGATAGGGTTCTAGGTTCCCACATATGAACATTCATAGCATTGAGGTCTGTTCATACTGATAGTGGTCAGGGCTCGGTTTAGGGATTCACTAGGTGGTGGTCTTTCCCATTTCCCTAGTTTCCAGGCCTAGTACCTTCCCTCTTGTGTTCGGTGTGGAGTTTACTACCCACACCACGTCTTGACACTGTTTGTCCTGCCTTTGTGAGAGGGCTCCTGGTTTCTTCAGAGGGAAGTTCTCTAGTCTGTGTGCAGCTCTGCCTGAGACCGCCATGCTTTTATTCCACTTTGCTCCAGGCACCTGCTTCTGTGCTGGTTCCCATTTGTCTTGTTCCATGTCTTGAGTTTGTTTGGGTTCCAGTTCTGTTTTCTGTTTCCGCTGGTGGTTTCACCAGCGTGGTTCTCTGCAGGTAGAAGCCAAGTGTACCGGGACCTTCCTGGAAGTGCGACCAGTAAACCCTCAACCCAGTTCATCCCCACCACCAGGATCTCTGTGAAGGACGTGGCTCATTGGTTCTTTGCCCTCTGGATTTTGCCTCTGGTCTGCCGGTGCACTTGGTTCTGTGGTAGTGCTACCACTATTGCCTTACCTGCATGTCTCTACTGTCATGTTCATTTATTACATTGTAATAAAGTACTCTATTGTTCCCTGGTCAGTTTCTGCCTGTTTCCTGTTTGCAAGACATCTCAGAGGTCTGCCTTTGGGCCTCCAGCATGTGACAGTATCTATGTTGCAGATGTCAAATGTACAGAGCTTATGAAAAACCAAATTCTGGTTTGCCAGTCAGAAATCAAATTAATATCGGGTCTTTATCTGGAGACTTAACCTGTAGGATACCAGCACCGTATATTTATGGCGCTGGGAACTGGGTCAGAAATCCCAGTGTTGTACAGCTACGGCTTGTTGATCAGGCGGGCACAGGAGCTGCACCCGCCTGATCAGCTGCAGTAGTCCGGCAGTCACTGATAGCCGGGCCACTGCTGTAGGCGCATTAACCCTTGCACTGCCACGGTCAGCGCTGACCATGGCACGTGCGGTATCCTGACTGGTCCGGTGTCCATCAGGTCCCCTCTTCCTTAGTAATCATGGCTGCCATCCATGTCAGCCTGTGAGATCCAGAAAAATACAGATGACCTCCGTGTGCATTCCGTATTTTGCAGAACGGAACAGCTGGCCGTAATGCGGACAATAATAGGACATGTTCTATTTTTTTGCGGAACAGAAATACGGACATAAGGAAATGGAATGCACACGGAGTAACTTTAGTTTTTTTCTGAACGGACAGGGAAATAAAATACGTTTGTGTGCATGAGCCCTAAAAAGGATCTGACCCCCAAAGGTTGAAATCCCGGAGTGGGACAAAAAATAAAGTTAAAAAAATATTTAAAAAGTAAACATTTTAAGCAAAAAACAAAGTAAAAAAATAAAATAATAAAAATTGGGAAAGAGAGAAAGTATACATATTAGGTATCTTCGTGTCTGTATCGACTTGCTCTATAAAAATATCACAATATCCATCTCGCCAGGTGAATGCCGTAAAAAAAAAAAAAAAAAAACTGTGCCAAAACAGCAATTTTCTGGTCACCTTGCCTCACAAAAAGTGATCAAAGAGGCGTATGTAGCCCAAAATAGTACCAATCAAACCGCCATCTCTTCCCACAAAAAATTAGATCCTACCTAAAACAATCGGCCAAAAAATAAAAAATATGGCTCTCAGAAAATGGCAACACAAAAACAAGATTTTATTCTGTTGAAAAAGGCTTTCACTGTGTAGAAACTTAACAAAAATAAAAATAATAGACACATTGGGTATCGCCGCATCCGTAACAACTTGCTCTATAAAATTTTCACATGATATGGCACCTCAGGTGAATTCAGTAAAAAAAAATGTAAAAAATAATATGCCAAAACAGCCATTTTGTGTCACCTTTCTCTACAAAAAGTGTAATACTAAGCAATTAAAAAGTCTTATGTACTCCAAAATGGTACCAATAGAAACATCACCTCATCTCGCAAAAAACAAGCCCCCACATAAGACAATCACTTAAAAAATAAAAAATGGCACCTGTAAACCAATCCATCAAAATCTGTGCTGCAAAAGCTATTTGGAGCTCCTTCCGTTCTGAGTCCTGCCATGTGCCCCCATAGCAGTTTACCACCACATATGGGGTGTTGCCATATTCAGGAGAAAATGGGTAACAAATTATTAGGTGAATTTTCTCCTGTTACCCCTTATGAAAATTAAAAATTTGGGGCTAAAGCAACATTTTATTGGAAGAAATTAAACTTTTCATTTTCACAGCCAAGTGTTTCTAAATTCCGTAAAACGCTTAGGGGGTCAGTACCTCCCTTGATATATTCTTTAAGGGGTATAGTTTCCAAAATGGGGTCACTTTTTGAGGGTTTCTACTGTAGGCGTACGTCAGGGTCTCTTTAAATACAAAATGCCTAAAAAACATTCTAGCAAAATCTGCCTCTAAAATCCATATGGAGCTCCTTACCTTCTGACCACTGCCACATGCCCATAGAGCAGTTTACCGTCACATATGGGGTATTTCTGGAAACTTCAGAATCAGAGTAATATACAGTGGATATAAAAAGTCTACACACCCCTGTTAAAATGTCAGGTTTCTGTGATTTAAAAAAATGAGACAAAGATAAATAATTTCAGAACTTTTTCCACCTTTAATGTGACCTATAAACTGTACAACTCCATTGAAAAACAAACTGAAATCTTTTAGGTAGAGGGAAGAAAAAATATAAAAATATGGTTGCATACGTATGCACACCCTTAAACGAATACTTTGTTGAAGCACCTTTTGACTTGGCAAGATTTGCCCACTCTTCTTTGCAAAAATACTCCAAATCTGTAAGATTGCGAGGGCATCTCCTGTGCACAGTCCTCTTCAGATCACCCCACAGATTTTCAATCTGATTCACGTCTGGGCTCTGGTTGGGCCATTCCAAAACTTTAATCTTCTTCTGGTGAAGCCATTCTTTTGTTGATTTGGATGTATGCTTTGGGTCGAGGTCATGCTGAAAGATGAAGTTCTTCTTCATGTTCAGCTTTCTAGCAGAAGGTTTTGTGCCAATATTGACTGGTATTTAGTACTGTTCATAATTTCCTCCAGCTAAACTAAGGCCCCAGTTCCAGCTGAAGAAAAACAGCCCCAAAGCATGATGCTGCCACCACCATGCTTCACTGGGGGTATGGTGTTCTTTTGGTGATGTACAGTGTTGTTTTTGCGCCAAACATATCTTTTGGAATTATGGCCAAAAAGTTCAACCTTGGTTTCATCAGACCATAATACATTTTCCCACATGCTTTTGGGAGACTTCAGATGTGTTTTTGCAAAATGTAGCCTGGCTTGGGTGTTTTTCTTCGTAAGAAAGGGCTTTCATCTTTTCACTCTACCCCATGGGGTGATCGGCGGCCATTTTGTGTCTTGTGGTGCGCCAGCACAAGCTGCGACCAAGTGCATTTAACCCTCAATGGTGTGGTTGTTTTTTGGCTAAAGCCTAAATCAGGGTGAAGCTGTCACACCAAGTGCATTTTTTAACCAGCAATAGTCTGTTTATTTTTTGGCCATATACTACATCAGGGGCAAGCTGCGCCTGTCACCAAGTGCATTTAACCCACAATGGTGTGGTTGTTTTTTGGCTAAAGCCTACATCAGGGTGAAGCTGTCACACCAAGTGCATTTAACCAGCAATAGTCTGTTTATTTTTTGGCCATATACTACATCAGGGGCAAGCTGCGCCTGTCACCAAGTGCATTTAACCCTCAATGGTGTGGTTGTTTTTTGGCTAAAACCTACATCAGGGTGAAGCTGTCACACCAAGTGCATTTAACCAGCAATAGTCTGTTTATTTTTTGGCCATATACTACATCAGGGGCAAGCTGCGCCTGTCACCAAGTGCATTTAACCCTCAATGGTGTGGTTGTTTTTTGGCTAAAGCCTACATCAGGGTGAAGCTGTCACACCAAGTGCATTTAACCAGCAATAGTCTGTTTATTTTTTGGCCACAGTTCGGAGGAAGAGGCAGTGGTGAGACCGAGCCAACAGCGTAGCAAAAGAGGGAGCAGTGGGCAAAAGCAGAACACCCGCCGCCAAGAGACTCCGCCTGCTACTGACCGCCGCCATCTTGGACCGAGCATCCCAAAGGCAGCTTCAAGGAGTTCCCTGGCATGGCACTTCTTCAAACAATGTGCTGACGACAAGACCCGAGTGGTTTGCACGCTGTGCCATCAGAGCCTGAAGCGAGGCATTAACGTTCTGAACCTTAGCAAAACCTGCATGCAAAGCATGAACTGCAGTGGAGTAAACACCTTAAAAACAAGGAAGTCGCTCAGGCTCCCCCTGCTACCTCTTCTGCTGCTGCCGCCTCGGCCTCTTCTGCTGCTGCCGCCTCGGCCTCTTCTGCTGCTGCCGCCTCGGCTTCTTCCTCCGCCTCTGGAGGAACGTTGGCACCTGCCGCCCAGCAAAAAGGGGATGTACCACCAACACCACCACCACCTCCGTCACCAAGCGTCTCAACCATGTCACACGGCAGCGTTCAGCTCTCCATCTCACAAACTTTGAGAGAAAGCGTAAATTCCCACCTAGCCACCCTCGATCCCTGGCCCTGAATGCCAGCATTTCTAAACTACTGGCCTATGAAATGCTGTCATTTAGGCTGGTGGACACAGACAGCTTTAAACAGCTCATGTCGCTTGCTGTCCCACAGTATGTTGTTCCCAGCCGCCACTACTTCTCCAAGAGAGCCGTGCCTTCCCTGCACAACCAAGTATCCGATAAAATCAAGTGTGCACTGCGCAACGCCATCTGTAGCAAGGTCCACCTAACCACAGATACGTGGACCAGTAAGCACGGCCAGGTACGCTATATCTCCCTAACTGCACACTGGGTAAATGTAGTGGCAGCTGGGCCCCAGGCGGAGAGCTGTTTGGCGCATGTCCTTCCGCCGCCAAGGATCGCAGGGCAACATTCTTTGCCTCCTGTTGCCACCTCCTCCTTCTCGGCTTCCTCCTCATCTTCTTCCACCTGCTCATCCAGTCAGCCACACACCTTCACCACCAACTTCAGCACAGCCCGAGGTAAACGTCAGCAGGCCATTCTGAAACTCATATGTTTGGGGGACAGGCCCCACACCGCACAGGAGTTGTGGCGGGGTATAGAACAACAGACCGACGAGTGGTTGCTGCCGGTGAGCCTCAAGCCCGGCCTGGTGGTGTGCGATAATGGGCGAAATCTCGTTGCAGCTCTGGGACTAGCCGGTTTGACGCACATCCCTTGCCTGGCACATGTGCTGAATTTGGTGGTGCAGAAGTTCATTCACAACTACCCCGACATGTCAGAGCTGCTGCATAAAGTGCGGGCCGTCTGTTCGCGCTTCTGGCGTTCACATCCTGCCGCTGCTCGCCTGTCTGCGCTACAGCGTAACTTCGGCCTTCCCGCTCACCGCCTCATATGCGACGTGCCCACCAGGTGGAACTCCACCTTGCACATGCTGGACAGACAGCAGGCCATAGTGAAGTTTCAGCTGCAGCACACACGGGTCAGTCGCACTGCGGAACAGCACCACTTCACCACCAATGACTGGGCCTCCATGCGAGACCTGTGTGCCCTGTTGCGCTGTTTCGAGTACTCCACCTACATGGCCAGTGGCGATGACGCCGTTATCAGCGTTACAATACCACTTCTATGTCTCCTTGAGAAAACACTTAGGGCGATGATGGAAGAGGAGGTGGTCCAGGAGGAGGAGGAGGAGGAGGAAGAGGGGTCATTTTTAGCACTTTCAGGCCAGTCTCTTCGAAGTGACTCAGAGGGAGGTTTTTTGCAACAGCAGAGGCCAGGTACAAATGTGGCCAGCCAGGGCCCACTGCTGGAGGACGAGGAGGACGAGGATGAGGAGGAGGTGGAGGAGGATGAGGATGAAGCATGGTCACAGCGGGGATGCACCCAACGCAGCTCGGGCCCATCACTGGTGCGTGGCTGGGGGGAAAGGCAGGACGATGACGATACGCCTCCCACAGAGGACAGCTTGTCCTTACCCCTGGGCAGCTTGGCACACATGAGCGACTACATGCTGCAGTGCCTGCGCAACGACAGCAGAGTTGCCCACATTTTAACTTGTGTGGACTACTGGGTTGCCACCCTGCTGGATCCACGCTACAAAGACAATGTGCCCACCTTACTTCCTGCACTGGAGCGTGATAGGAAGATGCGCGAGTACAAGCGCACATTGGTAGACGCGCTACTGAGAGCATTCCCAAATGTCACAGGGGAACAAGTGGAAGCCCAAGGCCAAGGCAGAGGATGAGCAAGAGGTCGCCAAGGCAGCTGTGTCACGGCCAGCTCCTCTGAGGGCAGGGTTAGCATGGCA
The DNA here is from genome assembly GCF_014858855.1 of Bufo gargarizans. Lineage (NCBI taxonomy): Eukaryota > Metazoa > Chordata > Amphibia > Anura > Bufonidae > Bufo > Bufo gargarizans. The sequence goes on from NC_058081.1 coordinate 663,139,965, forward strand.
GAGATGTGGAAAAGTTTTGTCAACACGCCACAGCTAACTGCACCACCACCTGATACGCAACGTGTTAGCAGGAGGCAACATTTCACTAACATGGTGGAACAGTACGTGTGCACACCCCTCCAAGTACTGACTGATGGTTCTGCCCCATTCAACTTCTGGGTCTCTAAATTGTCCACGTGGCCAGAGCTAGCCTTTTATGCCTTGGAGGTGCTGGCCTGCCCGGCAGCCAGCGTTTTGTCTGAACGTGTATTCAGCACGGCTGGGGGCGTCATTACAGACAAACGCAGCCGCCTGTCTACAGCCAATGTGGACAAGCTGACGTTCATAAAAATGAACCAGGCATGGATCCCACAGGACCTGTCCGTCCCTTGTCCAGATTAGACATTAACTACCTCCCCTTAACCATATATTATTGTACTCCAGGGCACTTCCTCATTCAATCCTATTTTTATTTTCATTTTACCATTATATTGCGAGGCTACCCAAAGTTGAATGAACCTCTCCTCTGTCTGGGTGCCGGGGCCTAAATATATGCCAATGGACTGTTCCAATGTTGGGTGACGTGAAGCCTGATTCTCTGCTATGACATGCAGACTGATTCTCTGCTGACATGAAGACAGATTCTCTGTTACGGGACCTCCCTCCTCTGCCTGGGTGCCTGGGCCTAAATATCTGACAATGGACTGTTGCAGTGGTGGCTGACATGAAGCCTGATTCTCTGCTATGACATGCAGACTGATTCTCTGCTGACATGAAGCCAGATTCTCTGTTACGGGACCTCCCTCCTCTGCCTGGGTGCTGGGCCTAAATATCTGACAATGGACTGTTGCAGTGGTGGCTGACGTGAAGCCTGATTCTCTGCTATGACATGCAGACTGATTCTCTGCTGACATGAAGCCAGATTCTCTGTTACGGGACCTCCCTCCTCTGCCTGGGTGCTGGGCCTAAATATCTGCCAATGGACTGTTGCAGTGGTGGCTGACGTGAAGCCTGATTCTCTGCTCTGACATGCAGACTGATTCTCTGCTGACATGAAGACAGATTCTATGTTACGGGACCTCTCTCCTCTGCCTGTGTGCTGGGCCTAAATATATGCCAATGGACTGTTGCAGTGGTGGCTGACGTGAAGCCTCATTCTATGCTATGACATGCAGACTGATTCTCTGCTGACATGAAGACAGATTCTCTGTTACGGGACCTCTCTCCTCTGCCTCTGTGCTGGGCCTAAATATATTCCAATGGACTGTTGCAGTGGTGGCTGACGTGAAGCCTGATTCTCTGCTATGACATGCAGACTGATTCTCTGCTGACATGAAGACAGATTCTCTGTTACGGGACCTCTCTCCTCTGCCTGTGTGCTGGGCCTAAATATATGCCAATGGACTGTTCCAATGTTGGCTGACGTGAAGCCTGATTCTCTGCTATGACATGCAGAATAATTCTCTGCTGACATGAAGCCAGATTCTCTGTTACGGGACCTCTCTCCTCTGCCTGGGTGCTGGGCCTAAATATCTGACAATGGACTGTTGCAGTGGTGGCTGATATGAAGCCTGATTCTTTGCTATGACATGCAGACTGATTCTCTGCTGACATGAAGACAGATTCTCTGTTACGGGACCTCTCTCCTCTGCCTGTGTGCTGGGCCTAAATATATGCCAATGGACTGTTGCAGTGGTGGCTGACGTGAAGCCTGATTCTCTGCTATGACATGCAGACTGATTCTCTGCTGACATGAAGACAGATTCTCTGTTACGGGACCTCTCTCCTCTGCCTGTGTGCTGGGCCTAAATATATGCCAATGGACTGTTGCACTGATGGCTGACGTGAAGCCTGATTCTCTGCTATGACATGCAGACTGATTCTCTGCTGACATGAAGCCAGATCCTCTGTTACGGGACCTCTCTCCTCTACCTGGGTGCTGGGCCTAAATATCTGACAATGGACTGTTGCAGTGGTGGCTGACGTGAAGCCTGATTTTCTGCTATGACTTGCAGACTGATTCTCTGCTGACATGAAGCCAGATCCTCTGTTACGGGACCTCTCTCCTCTGCCTGTGTGCTGGGCCTAAATATCTGACAATGGACTGTTGCAGTGGTGGCTGACGTGAAGCCTGATTCTCTGCTATGACATGAAGCCTGATTCTCTGCTGACATGAAGCCTGAATCTCTGCTATGGGACCTCTCTCCTCTGTCTGGGTGCCGGGGCCTAAATATCTGACAATGGACTGTTCCAGTGTTGGGTGACGTGAAGCATGATTCTCTGCTATGACATGAAGACTGATTCTCTGCTGACATGAAGCCAGATTCTCTGTTAAGGGACCTCTCTCCTCTGCCTGGGTGCCTGGGACTAAATATCTGACAATGGACTGTTACAGTGGTGGGTGACGTGAAGCCAGATTCTCTGCTATGGGACCTCTTTCCAATTGATATTGGTTAATTTTTATTTATTTTATTTTTATTTTTATTCATTTCCCTATCCACATTTGTTTGCAGGGGATTTACCTACATGTTGCTGCCTTTTGCAGCCCTCTAGCTCTTTCCTGGGCTTTTTTACAGCCTTTTTAGTGCCGAAAAGTTCGGGTCCCCATTGACTTCAATGGGGTTCGGGACGAAGTTCGGATCGGGTTCGGATCCCGAACCCGAACATTTCCGGGAAGTTCAGCCGAACTTCTCAAACCCGAACATCCAGGTGTTCGCTCAACTCTAGTGGGGACCCATCGTATTCGGGGACGAAATATGCAGTGAAAAAAATCCTGAATGATCGTGATCGGCGATCAATTAAACGTTTGGTGATTTTTTTTTAAAGAAAAACAACTCAGGGCTACATTTAATAGTGAAAGTAAGAGCATTTCCACACGCACAAGGGATTGGGACTGAACAGCTGTGTAGCCGTAAGAAAACCACTAATCAGTGAGGCAACACAGAAAAATAGGCTTCAATTTACTAGGGAGCATAAAGATTGGACTCTGGAGCAATGGAAGAAGGTCATGTGTTCTGATGAGTCAAGATTTATCCTGTTCCAGAGTGATGGGCGCATCAGGATAAGAAGGGAGGCAGATTAAGTGATGCACCTATCATGCCTAGTGCTTACTGTACAAGCCTGTGGGGGCAGTGCAATGATCTTGGGTTGCTGCAGTTGGTCAGGTCTAGGTTCAGCAACAGTATGTGCTCCAAGAATGGGGTCAGCTGACCACCTGAACATACTGAATGACCAGGTTATTCCATCAATGGATTTTTTCTTCCCTGATGGCTCGGGCATATTCCAAGATGACAATGCCACGATTCATTGGGCTCAAATTGTGAAAGAGTGGTTCGGGGAGCATGAGACATCATTTTCACACATGGATTGGCCACCTCCAGACCTTAACCCCATTGAGAATAAAATAATTTTGGTGGTGACTTTTTTTGGGACATGCAGTGCATATTAACCAATAAGCCAGCACAGTACAGGATGGGCCATTTATATGGATACACCTAATAAAATGAGAATGGTTGGTGATATTAACTTCCTGTTTGTGGCACATTAGTATATATGAGGGGGGGAACTTTTCAAGATGGGTGGTGCCCATGGTGGCCATTTTGAAGTCGGCCATTTTGAATCCAACTTTTGTTTTTTCAATAGGAAGAGGGTCATGTGACACATCAAACTTATTGGGAATTTCACAAGAAAAACAATGGTGTGATAACTTTATTCTTTCATGAGTTATTTACAAGTTTCTGACCACTTATAAAATGTGTTCAATGTGCTGCCCATTGTGTTGGATTGTCAATGCAACCCTCTTCTCCCACTCTTCACACACTGATGATGTGTTTCCCTCTTTATGCACTGAAAGTGGCACGTTCCCTAAGTTTTTACAGCAAGATGGTGCACCACCACATTATGGGTGTCAGGTCCGAGCATTCCTAGATGAACAGTTTCCTGGAAAGTGGATTGGTCATCGTGGGCCAGTTGAATGGCCCCCAAGGTCTCCCGATCTGACCCCCTTAGACTTTAATCTTTGGGGTTATCTGAAGGCAATTGTCTATGCTGTAAAGATACAAGATGTGCAGAGGGTTGCATTGACAATCCAACACAATGGGCAGCACATTGAACACATTTTATAAGTGGTCAGAAACTTGTAAATAACTCATGAAAGAATAAAGTTACGTTAAAACCAAGCACACTATTGTTTTTCTTGTGAAATTCCCAATAAGTTTGGTGTGTCACATGACCCTCTTCCTATTGAAAAAACAAAAGTTGTATTCAAAATGTCCGACTTCAAAATGGCCGCCATGGTCACCACCCATCTTTAAAAGTCTCCCCTCTCACATATACTAATGTGCCACAAACAAGAAGTTAATATCACCAACCATTCCCATTTTATTAAGTTGTATCCATATAAATGGCCCACCCTGTATTTTGAAACTGCTTAGATCATGGATGTCAAACTCATGGCCCTCCAGATGTTGCAAAACTACAACTCCCATCATTCCCTGATAGCTGTAGTATGCCCAGGCATGATGGGAGTTGTAGTTTTGCAACAGCTCGAGGGCCATGAGTTTGACATCCCTGGCTTAGATAAAAGTGGTTTTCAGAGGTGGTCATAACACTTATGAGAAGATTTATGAAAACTGGTGTAAATAAAACTGGTATGCGTAGTTGCTCAATCAACCAATCAGATTACATATTTCATTTTCCAAAGGAGCTCTGAAAAATGGAAGGTGGGACTTTATTGCTTTCTATGGGCAACTAAGCCAGTTTTCCTTTACACCAGCTTTGTTAAATCTCCTTCACTAGTGTTTCTGTTGGTTGACAGACATATGTTTAGCTGTGTTGAGGAGCCACAAGTACAAAGGCACGATTAAAGATGGCCTTGTGGTTCGCCCAGCGGTCGTTTTGCGGCAAAATTTGCTCGTTCGTGGTTCGCCGAACAGGCGAACATATGGCGATTTCTGCATATTGTTTGCATTGTGCAGAACTTTGACCCATGACACATCCATCAAGTGGGACAGGACAGCCAATTGAGACGTTTTAGCACATGGACACACCCCCTACTCTATAAATAAACCCGATCTGGCCGCCATTTTATATTCTGTTTATCACCAGTGTAGGGAAAGGTTGCTGTGTGAAGCAGGGACAGACTGTTCGGGACACCAAACGCTAGCTAATAGGGCCAAAAAAGTCATTTTAAGGACTGTATAGGTGTGCTATCGATAGGTGTGACATACAGAGGGGTGTGATATACTTATAATATACTTTCTAACATAGAAAGTATATTTTAGTGCATTTGTATTGTGCAGCAGTTGTGTGTGGTTCTGCTGCGATACTGCAGCTAGATAGAGGGACAAAAGCTGTTGGAATAACTAATTGCAACTGGTGTGATATACCTGTTGCACCACCAAAAAAGAAATGATTGAGGGGTGTGATATACTTAAAATATACCTTCTAACATAGAAAGTATATTATAGTGCATTTGTATTGTGCAGCAGTTGTGTGCGGTTCTGCTGAGATACTGATACAGGGGTGGGATATACCTATAATATACTGTAGAAAGGAACAAGGGGCCATCATTGATGGTCGGTACGTGTCATCGAGGTTCCTGGCCTCGGTGAGGTAAGAGACGTTTGTTTTTCCTGAAGTGTCATTATTGCAAATTGAAGTCTGACACTTCAGCTGCATAATATGGCTGTAGAGCTGATCCAGGATGGCTCTTACTGGTAGGACTTTCCATTGTATGAACTAACACCAAGACCACGAACTGTCATTTTGTTTTTGCCTTATGTGTGAATAAACACAAAAGTTTTGCTTTACCAACTGTTTTTTGCCTCTGTACTGTGTCAGCTTATTGCATTCGCTTACCCTGTCTACCCTGTTTGGGGCCTGTAGTCCATTGGCCTGCATTTAAATTGATATCCAATGACCGTCTAATATACCGCCAGCCACATAATCACTTGATGTTTTCTGTCCGCTGAATGAATCATTTTTGGGGCCTGTAGTCCACTGGCCAGCAGTAAAATTGATATCCATTGACCATCTAATATACCTCTAGCCACAAAATCACTTGATCTTTTCTGTACGGTGAATGCATAATTTTTGGGGCCTGTAATCTAATTGGCCAACAGTAAAATTGTTATACGGTAACCGCCTAATGTACCTCCAGCCACATTATCAATTGTTCTTTTCTGTACGGTGAATGAATGGGCCTGTAGTCCACTGGCCTGCAGTAAAATTGATATCCGTTGACCGTCTAATATTCCTCCAGCCACATAATCACTTGATGTTTTCTGTACGGTAAATGCATAATGTTTGGGGCCTGTACTCCACTGGCCTACATTAAAATTGATATACAATGACTGTCTAATATACCTGCAGCCACATAATCACTTGATGCTTTCTGTCCGGTGGATAAATCATTTTTGGGGCCTGTAGTTCACTGGCCTACAGTAAAATTGAAATCCATTGACCGTCTAATATACCTGCAGCCACACAATCACTTGATCTTTTCTGTACGGTGAATAAATAATTTTTGGGACTGTAGTCCACTGGCCTGCAGTAAAATCGATATCTATTGACCGTCTAATATACCTCCAGCCACATAATCACTTGATGTTTTCTGTTCGGTGAATTAATTTTTGGGGCCTGTAGTCCACTGGCCTGCAGTAAAACTGATATCCATTGACCGTCTAATATACCTCCAGCCACACAATCACTTGATCTTTTCTTTACGGTGAATGCCTAATTGTTGGGGCTTCTGAGGAATTCAACAACTGTGACGACCACGTGTTATTGAATTTCACCTATTAATATCATTTGGGGTTTATTCAAGAGGGGGGATTTCGTTAGCTATGTTTTTAATCCAATTTTATATTTCTAGTTCTTTTAAATATATGTATTTGACATGTATTTGTACTGGCCTGCAGTAAAATTTATATCCAATGACCATCTAATATACCTCCAGCCACATAGTCACTTGTTCTTTTCTGTATGTTGAATTAATAATTTTTAGGCCCTGTACTCCACTGGCCTGAAGAAAACTTGTTATCCAATGACCATCTAATTTACCTCCAGCCACATAATCACTTGATGTTTTCTGTCCGGGGAATGCCTAATGTTTGGGGCCTGTACTCCACTGGCCAGCATTCAAATTGATATGCAATGACTGTCTAATATACCTCCAGCCACATAATCACTTGATGATTATGTGTCCGGTAAATGAATAATTTTTGGTGCCTGTAGTCCACTGACCTGCAGTAAAATTGATATCCATTGACCGTCTAATATACCTGCAGCCACATAATCACTTAATCTTTTCTGTACGGTGAATGCATAATTTTTGGGGCCTGTACTCCACTGGCCTGCAGTAAAATTGAAAATTGATATTCAATGACTGTCTAATATACCTTCAGCCACATAATCTGTTGATCTTTTCTGTCCGGTGAATGCCTAATGTTTGGGGCCTGTACTCCCGTGGTATAAAATAAAAATTGTCTAGGCTCCAGCAGGGCAAATTTTGACAGTTTCCCTTTAAGACGCATAAAAATGGCCCCTGATTAAAATACATATTTTTGGTGGGAATTTTTGCCATTGATCCCCCTCTGGTATGTCACTGTCCATGTTGTGGGACAATTTGTGCACTTCTAGTAAGTATTTGGTGGCTGCAAATATGACTTGAACGTTTTTCAGTTTCGCCTGCCATTAAAGTGAATGGGGTGCTCTCGAACTTGCGGTTCGCAAACATTTGATCGCGTTCGTGCAATCCCGTTTGCGAATCGTCTTGACCGATGTTCGTCCATCACTAGGCACCATCTGCTTCTAGTCTCTGCATCCAGACATGGTTCAAATAATTTTTACTTTAGTAGCTGGGCCTTTCTTCAGAGGAGTCAAATTTTCAGATTGTTGCCCTATCTAGAGTCTAAAAATTCAGATCACTGTATGCATTTAGCACCTGGAGTAGATGCCCCAGCAGATCGCAACCTCTAGATGCACACCTGCTTTGAGTTAGCTCACAGGTTGCCCACCCTTGGATAAATGACCTAGTACAGCTACAGCTCAATTTGTTTATTGCTATTTGTATTATTGTTTGCTTTAGTATTGTTTTCAAAATTGCAATTTTTTCCATGCTGAATCTGTTTGGATGATTTTGGTCTTAATAGCTCCTTTCTAATTGCATTTTAATGGTGTTTCATGAAAAGCTAGTTTGAATAGACTATTGTCTATGCCACACAAAAGAACAAAACAAGTGAGAGATTACACTTATCTTTTTAATAGAAATAGACAGTAATTACTCTATTCTCTAAAAAGAAATCCATCAAATCCATTTATAAATAGTACATGCAATACTTAGTCATCAAATGACTTTTATTATGTCTCCAAATTAACATGAAATTACAATAATATTATCCAATGCATATAAACAAACTCAACATGACGCGGGATGAAACTACTCCATGTGCAATACATGTTTATTTCTGTATGACTGAGCCCTTGTGTACAAAGTACTAATTACACCAATGAGGTTCTGGAGTGATGAGAGGTTAAGGAAGCTAATTCTTCTTTTTTCTTGTAGTAATGACAGATTAGCGAATAGAGAGCTTGTACAAGCCATCAAAGGTCATGCTAAGCATTAATTTCACATAGTGAGTGGTAGCTTTTGAAACTTCACGGTACACTGCAAATATATATTTAAGGTAATGTAAAGTATACATCCATTATTTCCATTACTTGTAACAATGCAACTTCAACTTCTTGGGGCAGGACTGGCATGAAGTTTAGTGTGGGTCCTCGTTAATCCAAGATGCAGGTACTAGTCCTTAAAATTGCTCAAATTGTTCTCTGCCCCCTCGCTCCCCCATCTTCCATGCAAAGGGACTGGATACAATCCTAGGAGACCTCAGACTTTTCAAGGCAATTGAGGTGCTTTCAATCTGGACCAAATTTTTTTAGACAGAATCAAATCCTCCAATTCTCTAGAATTGGACCAGAAACAAATTTCTAGTCCTGTGCTTTCCCCATTGATCTACTTGGTTGTCCAGTTCTCCCTGCATCCCCTTGGTTGTCCCTCTGTTCTGTAAGCTTTGCTGGGGCTGAACTAGGGGAGCGCAGCTCTGGAGTCAGCGGGTAGTAGGATGTTAGTGCTGCTATGACAATGGTGCTCTATTAGTGATGTGTGCCATGACATTGATGCTTTGATATAGAGGGCAGAGAGGGGAAGGTGTGGATCATGCTGTCTGTGCGTCTGCCCACACTGGATATACTACATATCTAGGTGGCAGGAAGTGGGCATCCTGAAGAGCAGTTGGCCAAGCAGCTGCATAGCTTACCTGGATGCCGATGGCAGCTCTTGCCAGGAGCAGTAGTTGCCTGTCCTTTTTAAGGGGAGCATGCCAATGCCCACACATCTTAGTAGTAGCACTCACATGTCCGCATCCATGTCCTGTGGATAATAACTCTACAATCTACAATTCTTTGACCAATCACAGAAACCGGTGCAGAAGCAGAAATCCCGCTGGTGGCAGATCACACATAACTTTCTGTATTTCAATGACTGAACAACTTGTGGGCTGAGTGCAGTAAATTATGTAGTGGGAAAACAATGAGGACATTTCAGCTAGAAACGACAAGAGATTACTTATTGGGAAACCTTATAGTTGGCACCGTGGAATGGTACTCGATGGTAGCACCATGGCTGTAATTCTTGAGATGAGATTGTGTTACTATTCATGAAGGGAAATATGCGGTAACAAGAATTATTAGTGACAATGGAAAATATATACTAACGATATCTAAGATTTACTTAAGATTCTAAAAGACTTTGCACCAAAAAAGTGGAGTCATTTTAGTGGTTTTGTTGGTGAAATAGGATTTGCCACAAATGCATGCAGTGTTTGCATCATTTTTGTGTGCTTTGCGCCATTCCTGGCATTTAATAATTACTAGAGAGCGGACTGATGTTTTGTGAACAGAGTTTTATTTTGAGCTAAATTTATCACTTGTGTCATTTTAAAATGTTGCACAAAAAAAAATCACTAATCCACTCCAGTCACCCAGAGGAGTAGAAACTGATAAGCCATTATAATGAATGTAATAGTCAAGGGCTTATTTTTCACAGGTGTGGTAAGGTGTACAGTAAAGTGCTGGAAGGGGTGTATCTTTCACCCAGAATCCTCAACTGGGTCAGATAAATGAAATCTAGAAAGCTTCAGTGGTTTCAGCAAAGTGTACTTTTCTGAGACAGGTGTGTATAGATCCTGTTCTGGGCTGGACTTTTTTGGACTGGTGGGTAGGTGGTAGAAGGACCTGCCATTCTACATCCTTCCAGCACGGCTATTTCCCCTAGCCTGAGGTGATCTCAGGTGTGGCTGGGAAGCTAGCTGACCTGCTAGCTGTCTGAGCCTGGTTTCGCCATGTGAACTGTGCTATATTGGTGAGACAGGCGACTTGTATAGGTAGTGCCCAGACGGGCAAGAGTTTATTTTTTTGTTTATTTTATGCTATCTTGGTGCATTGCTTTACCCCACCGAGTGAAGTTGTTACTTGGATGCTGTTTTTTATGCTGTGTGCCAGAAAATAAACTGTTTGTACTTTTTAACCGGCTGTCTCTTCTGAAGTCTGTCATTGCTGACCCTACCCTGAGTACAGATCCCGACACAGGGTAAGTTGGATGTTCTAAAGGCACCATATAATATGCCATACAATGTAGTGGGCAGCTGGAAAAAATTTTACAAATGGGTGGAATGGGAAGAAAAATGCAAGTAAATAGTGATAGTACAATAAATACAGATGGATGAATAGTGTCATTAACCAACAGGTGTGAACCCACTGAGCCATGTTTCCTACCTCCTCTAAGGATGTTGTCTAAGTGAACCCCTCATTCTTCACAGTATCTCTGATTGCGGAGATAGACTTTCCCGAGGGGAACACCATTGGCACACGAGGCAGCTGGTTCAGACGGACCAGAGGGTTCCAGAGCAAGGTACCAGGCATACAGACGTAGTCAGCAAGCTGATTTGTAATCAAGAACAACAATGCAGGGCTGAAGGATGAAGCAGAGGCAGAGGCGAAGTCAAACATGCAATAGGTCAGAGCAGGAGGCACAAGTACAGGTAAGGCAATACAGGTTGCCAACAGGAGAAGGATCAAGCAAGTAGCAGAGTCCAGGAACACAAGCAGAGATATCAGCAACCATTGCAGGACACAAGGACTTTGACGCTCAGTCATTTGGTAAGGGGACTGAGACAATCATATACATGCAGGAGCGCTAGGATTAGTCAGCGAGGTCACATGATCCAAGCCATAAAGTACAGGAAGTGATGCGCGCTGGCCCTTAAAGGGCTTCTGCCACTCCACTAAACTCATTATTTTTCTCCTTAAAATCCCTATGCTGCGATTTCTCAATATATAGGGCTATTACTCCGTTTGGTTCAGTAGTTATATAAAAAACCTGACTTTTATAATATGCAAATTACCTCTCTAGCAGCAGGTAGGGAGCGGCTACCTGCTGCTAGCAGCCGCATCCTCCATTCATAATGACGCCCCCTGCTCATGTTGATTGACAGGGCCAGCGGACGCGCTCGTTCTCTGACTGGCCCTGTCTGCGTTTTAAATCTCGCGCCAGTCTTCAGTTGGTGCAGGCGCACTCAGTGGAGGACGCTCGCTCGGCCGCTCCATTCTCAGTGCGCCTGCGCTGATGACGTCACATGTACACCCGGTGCCAACTGAAGACCGGAGCGAGATTTAAAACGCAGACAGGGCCTGTCAGAGAAAGAGCTCGTCTGCTGGCCCTGTCAATCAACATGAGGAGGGGGTGTCATTATGAATGGAGGATGCGGCTGCTAGATACCTGCTGCTAGAGAGGTAATTTGCATATTATAAAAGTCTGTTTTTTTTATATAACTACTGAACCAAACGAAGTAATAGCCCTATATATTGCGAAATCGCAGCAAAAGGATTTTAAGGAGACAGAAAAATAATAATGAGTTTAGTGGAGTGACAGAAGCCCTTTAAGGAAATGCTGCAGGGAACAAGCACTAAGCATGCTGTGGATACTGTGGAGCAGATCCCAGAACAAACAGTACCTACAAGGACAGAGCCCAGAACTGCAGCAGTGAATGAGGAAGCACAGGTAGCAGATCACCGATGAACATGACGCCTGGGACCACTGTAGTAAGCAGGGGAACAGCGGTGCACAGCAGCCGCTGTTACAAATATATTCTAAATTAATCGGAATAAACACAAATTTCCCAAAAATTTGAGGTGAATCTGAAGTTTTGGTGAGTAGATTTAAATGAATATTTGGGAGAGAGAGAAAAATAAATAAATTGTGGCAACATTATAAGTTTGGTGCTAAAAATAACTCAAATAACGTCAGACACTACAAAAAAGGACTTTAAAAAATTACCCTCATAATACATTACCTCTACATTACCACTTGACAGTGTAAAACCTACTATAGCACTGCTCCCATTGAGGCAGGGTTTTTGAATATGTATTATTTAAAAATACTTGAAAACCACTTTAAAGGGGTTGTCTCATCAAGGACAATGGGGACATATCGCTAGGATATGCCCCTATTGTCTTATAGGTGCGGGTCCCACTGCTGGGCCCTACATCTATATTGAGAACGGAACCCTGCAAGGTGGTGGCTGGAGGACTTCGGTCCGGCCACCACCAAGCCGACTCCCCACAGAAGTGAATTTGAGCATACCGTGCATGCGCAGCCCCCACTCCCATTCATTTCTATGGGACCGATGGAAATAGCCAGCGCTCGGCTTTTTTCGCCGGCTACAGAGAAAATGAATGGAGGGAGGCTGCGCATGTGCAATGCGCCCTCCTTCACTTGCGGGGCTCCATTCTTGATATAGGTGCAGGTCCCAGCGGCTATAAGACAATGGGGCTAGAGATGGCCTTGCGGTTCGCCCGGCGGTCGTTTCACAGCGAACTTTTCGTGTTCACGATTCGCTGAACATGCAAACATATGGAGATATTCGCGCCCGCCATATTCTTTTACATTGTAAAGAACTTTGACCCATGACACATCCATCAGGTGGTACAGGACAGCCAATTGAGACGTTTCAGCACATGGACATACCCCCTACCTTATAAATAAACCTGATCTGGCCGCCATTTTACATTCAGTGTTTTGTCAGTGTAGGCAGAGGTTGCTGTGTGGAGACAGACTGTTAGGGACACCAAACACTAGCTAATAGGGCCACAAAAGTCTTTTTAAGGACTAGTATAGGTGTGCTATCGATAGGTGTGATACACAGAGGGGTGCGATATACTTATAATATACTTTTATTTGTGGTCAGATCGGCTATCAGAAAGGTGAACCTAACCTATCTAACCCTATCTACAACAAGCAGTAGAGTTATGCCATAACTGCTGTGGTAGGGCAGCCTAAAGGGGCCAAAAAGAGCAGACCTTGTTTAGAGTAATATATACATACCGTTACGACACCAGATTTTGAACGGAAAAGATCTTTCACGATGAAGGTGTGGAATATACTGTATTTATCAGTGACTTCCATCTACCTTACCTTTTTGTTATGTGCACCAACACATCGTTCTTGGAGATGGTAAATGCTGATGCGATTGAAAGAGTGGCCGGTAACCAGGAACGATTTACTCCTATGTTGACTAACATATGACCCTATAACTAGAAGGTCTGAATCCTGAGAGCTGCAGACTGAAACAAACAATGGTGAATCTGTTGGAAGACCTAGATGAACTCCAACCATCCGCCAAGGGCCCTGATCAGGCACCAACTGTTCCTGGTGGCAAAATACTTACCTCTACTTATTCCCCAGGCCACACTTTCTTCTATTAAGGGTCCAAAAGTTAGAACATGGCGTCTTCCGTCTTACTGTAGTAGTAAATTAAGTGAAATGTGTAAACTCACCAGGCCTGGGGAACCATACACAGGAATACATGGTGTGATACACAGAGGGGTGCGATATACTTATAATTTACTTTTAGAATGAGTCAAAAGCACATAGATCTATATAGTGATCACCTGGAAGTCAGGGGCCTAGGGGCTAGGGGCTTACTAGGGCCATTTTTATATAGGGTAAGGCTCCGGACGGGTCGCTCTTATCAGGGCAGGTGGTCTGTGGTTAGGCTATCAGGGCCAGAATAGCACCCCCCTGTAGGGGAATATCAGGGACAGTTCTTTGCCCATCCTGTCCTTCAATACCACATCATCATCTAGTCCAGGGATAGATGTTTTTTGCTTTCCCTCCGGGATCCATGGATGTGCACTGGAACCCCCTGGATTGTGGTAGGACATATGGTTTCTGATTTGGTTCCGCCGAGCACTTGTTATTGCCTACACCATCTATGCTTTTTGCTTAACTTTAATAATTTTATTTATTTTCATTTTGATGGATATCTTTTCCATTCACCCGTCCGCAAAATAGGTCCACATCCGTTCTGCAATTTTGTGGAATGGGTGCAGACCCATTCATTTTAAATGGGGCAGGAATTTGCTGTTCGCATCCACATTTGCGGATCCGCATCCACATTTGCGGATCCGCTCTTGCGCATCCGTGCTTCAGTTTCCACAAAAAAATAGAACATTTCCTATTCTTGTCCGCAATTGCAGACAAGATTAGGCATTTTCGGCGATGTGGAGTCCTGCAAATTGCGGAATGCACATTGCCAGTGTCCGTGTTTTGCGGATCCGCAAAACACTTACGGACGTGTGAATGGACCCTCATAGTAACATTATTAAAGGTTACGTTTTATCTTCATGTATATTCTAATGGATTGCCTTCCTTGCACAATGTTATTATATACTTTCTATGTTAGAAAGTATATTATAGTGCATTTGTATTGTGCGGCAGTTGTGTGCGGTTCTGCTGCGATACTGCAGGTATATAGAGGGACAAGCGTTATTGGAACAAATAATTTCTACTGGTGTGATATACCAGTCATCCCCCCCAAAAAACAGATTGAAGCGGGGTCTTATTTACCAATATACTTTCTTTATAGTGCATTTGGGTACTGTATAGTGCATTTGTACATGCGTGTATGCGAAAATTATATTGACGATATTCTGTATTGAAAAAAATCATGAATGGAGATCGCAAATTCGAATAATACCTCTGGTATGTCACTGTCCATGTTGTGGGACTATTTTTGCACTTCTAGTAATTATTTTTTGGCTGCAAATATGAGCTGAAGGTTTATCAGGTTCGCCTGCCATTAAAATGAATTGGACCCCCCGATAACTTGCGTTTCGCGAACATTTTATCGCATTTGCGTGATCGCATTCGCGAACCGTCCTGGCAGATGTTCATCAATCACTAAATGGGGGCATATCCAAGCTATATGCCCCCATTGTCCATGATAAGACAACCCCTTTAAAGTTAATATTAACACCATGTCGTTTTTAAGTGCAAAATTTTGTGCTGAGTACTTTTTAAATATAATGTATCTTTAGAAGGAGATCAATTTTCTGTGCGAAATCCATTGTATAGCTATAGATTTAAATTATAAAATTCTGGATGCTACAGCTGCCACTAAAGGGAGATTAGGAGCTTAGCATATACGGTTTTATTATTAAATTCAGTGGCAGATTTTTTTTTATTAAAATACATTAGAATTCTGGTAAATCATGCCCCTAAACACATGGTGTGTATGCGTTGCGCCACATTTATTAAGTGAATACACTTATTTGGACAAGGGGTGTGACAATGAAAAAGGAGGCACAGCTTAACAAAAAGTGGGGTGGAGTAAAATGCAACAACATGTTATGTAAAATTCTGTGTAAAGTAAGCCAACTATGAATGGTGTAAAACTTAGGGGGTAACTTGTGCAACTGTTTTATGAACATGAATCCAGAAAGTTGACATACGGTTTTGTAGCTACAGATGTAGCAGGGTTAGCACTCAAGCTCTTAACTCAAATGTCTTAACTCATCGCGTTATCTTGAGACAAAAGCCATTGGAAAGCAATTGAAGGTGTTTGCTTAACTCATTTAGTTTAGACGTAGTGTAAATGGGAAAAGCAGCTTTATCAGGAGACTGAGAACGTGAGTGGGGTAGTTTGAGACTGTGCTTTCATCTAAAGTGTGTTTTGTCTGTAGTGTGTGACTTGCAATAAAAAGACTTTAGATTCAGGGACTTTAGGAGGGAACTGCATTTAATCACCACGTTTTCATTGCATTGTATAATTTATCTTTTTTTTTTCTGCATTGTATAGTCCCCATTAGCAAACATGTGCTCCATGATTGACAAAGAAGTCCAGTGCACATCTTGTGCAATGTATACTGTCCTCAAGCAGCCATTTGAGGGTGCATATTGGTGTCTGTGAGCAAATTGCATGTTTTAAAGCCCAGATCCTGGATCTAAATGAGTGAATTGTAACACTGAGATGCCTTGACAAGTATGAAAAGGAGTTTGATGCTCATCAAGCTGACAGTTGCTTAGGTAGATTTTGGGGTAGGATGGTAGAAGGAAGGGGTAGTAAGCTAGCCCTGATCTGACACATCTCAACAAGGTTGCCAAAATGCCATGTTGGTGGATGAGGGGGATTCCTCCTCTGCCAGTCAGGGGAATGTCAGATCTAGCAGAGAGGGGGCATGCCAGACAGGTTCTTGTGATGGAAGATTCAATTATTAGGGTCTTCCTAGTGTTTGAGTTTGGCATATTGTGGATTAGGTTGATAGATTAATGGGAGAAACTGGGCACCATTGAAAAAGTTAGAGGGGGGGTAAAGGGTTCTTTAAAAAATTTCAGGGACTTAGAAAGGAAAGGACTTCAAAGGTAGAATGTTCTAAAATACTAACTGTACCATAAGCCACAGCAGAAAGGTAGTGGGAGATTGGGGAGGTAAACAAGTGGCTCAAGAACTGGTAGGAAGCAGAGATTTGGGTTCCTCGAGAACTGGGCCAACTCTTTTACACGCTCTGTGGTAGGGATAGGCTGCACCTCAATGGGGAATATGCAGCTGTTTTGGGGGAGAAGATGGCTAGAAATGTTTAACCTCTTAAGGACTTAAGGCGTACCGGTATATCCCAAGTTTAAATCGAGATTGCGGAGCTGCGGGGGTTAATCCGAACAGGATGCCGGCTGAAATCATTCAGCCGGCATCCTGTCACAACGCCGGGGGGTCATGTGACCCCCCCCTGTATCGCCGTACAGACCGCTGTATGGAAAAGGTTAACTGTCAAGGTCAGGGAACTCCCTCCCTCTCCCATTGGGGGGCTGCTGTGCCTTTGCAGCCCCCAGACAGGATGGGGTCGCAGAGGTAGAGAGCCCCCCTCCTTGCCCTTCCGTCTGTGAAGTTGTGGCCACAACTGAGCAGACGGGGAAGGTTCCCATGGCAACAGGATGCCTTCTCAGGCATCCTGCTGTCCATGGTGCTGAACAGATCTGTGCTAAAGGCATAGATCTGTTTAGACAAAGTGTAATTAAAATACAGTACAATACACTATATAGTGTACTGTACTGTATTATACAGACATCAGACCCACTGGATCTTCAAGAACCAAGTGGGTCTGGGTAAAAAAAATTTTTTTTAAAATAATAATTTATCACTGAATAAAAAAATAAATAAAAAAAATACACTACACATATTAGGTATCGCCGCGTCTGTAACGACCTGATCTATAAAACGGTCATGTTACTTTCCACGCACAGTGAACGCCATAAAAATAAAAAAATTAAAACTATGAGAAAATTGAAATTTTGCCCACCTTACTTTCCAAAAAAGGTAATAAAAGTGATCAAAAAAGTCGCATGTACGCCAAAATAGTACCAATCAAACCGTCATCTCATCCCACAAAAATCATACCATACCCAAGATAATCGCCCAAAAACTGAAAAAACGATGGCTCTTAGACTATGGAAGCACAAAAACATGTTTTTTTTTGTTTCAAAAATGAAATCATTGTGTAAAACAATAAAATAAAGTATACATATTAGGTATTTCCGCGTCCGTATCGACCGGCTCTATAAAAATATCACATGACCTGACCCCTCAGGTGACCACTGTAAAAAACTAAAACTAAAAACGGTGTAAAAAAAGCAATTTTTTGTCATCTTACGTCACAAAAAGTGTAATAGCAAGCGATCAAACAGTAATTTGCACCCCAAAATATTGCCAATCAAACCGTCATCTCATCCCACAAAAAATGAGACCCTACCTAAGATAATCGCCCAAAAACTGAAAAAACTATGGCTCTCAGACTATGGAGAATCTAAAACATGATTTTTTTTTGTTTCAGAAATGAAATCATTGTGTAAAACTTACATAAATAAAAAAAATTGTAATACATATTAGGTATAGCCGCGTTCGTGACAACCTGCTCTATAAAAATACCACATGATCTAATCTGTCAGATGAATGTTGTAAATAACAAAAAAAAACGGTGCCAAAAAAGCTATTTCTTATTATCTTGCCTCACAAAAAGTGTAATATAGAGCAACCAAAAATCATATGTACCCTAAACTAGTACCAACAAAACTGCCACCCTATCCCGTAGTTTCTAAAATGGGGTCACTTTTTTGGAGTTTCTACTCTAGGGGTGCATCAGGGGGACTTCAAATGGTACATGGTGTAAAAAAAAACAGTCCAGCAAAATCTGTCTTCCAAAAACCGTATGGCATTCCTTTTCTTTCTGCGCCCTGCCGTGTGCCCGTACAGCAGTTTACGACCATATATGGGGTGTTTCTGTAAACTACAGAATCAGGGCCATAAATAATGAGTTTTGTTTAGCTGTTAACCCTTGCTTTGTAACTGGAAAAAAAATATTAAAATGGAAAATCTGCCCAAAAAGTGAAATTTTGAAATTGTATCTCTATTTTCCATTAAATCTTGTGCAACACCTAAAGGGTTAACAAAGTTTGTAAAATCAGTTTTGAATACCTTGAGGGGTGTAGTTTCTTAGATGGGGTCACTTTTATGGAGTTTTTACTCTAGGGGTGCATCAGGGGGGCTTCAAATGGGACATGGTGTCAAAAAAAACAGTCCAGCAAAATCTGCCTTCTAAAAACCATACGGCGCACCTTTCCCTCTACGCCCTACTGTGTGCCCGGACACATATGAGGTGTTTCTGCAAACTACAATATCGGGGAAATAAATTTAGCATTTTGTTTGGCTGTTAACCTTTGCTTTGTTACTGGAAAAAATGGATTAAAATGGAAAATTTGCCCAAAAATCTAAATTCGAAAATTTTAACACCATTTGCCATTAACTCTTGTGGAACACCTAAACGGTTAACAAAGTTTGTAAAATCAGTTTTGAATACCTTGAGGTGTTTATTTTATAACATGGGGTCATTTTTGGGTGGTTTCTATTATGTAAGCCTCGCAAAGTGACTTCAGACCTGAACTGGTCCCTAAAAATTGGGTTTTTGAAAATTTCAGAAAAATTTCAAGATTTGCTTCTAAACTTCTAAGCCTTGTAACATCCCCAAAAAAATAAATTATCATTCCCAAAATGATCCAAACATGAAGTAGACATATGGGGAATGTAAAGTAATAACTATTTTTGGAGGTATTACTATGTATTATAGAAGTAGAAAAATTCTATATAAAAATGATTTTTTTTTAACTACATTTTACCAGTGTCATGAAGTACAATATGTGACGAAAAAACGATCTCAGAATGGCCTGGATAAGTCAAAGCGTTTTAAAGTTATCAGCACTTAAAGTGACACTGGTCAGATTTGCAAAAAATGACCAAGTCCTTAATGTGAAATAGGGCTGAGTCCTTAAGGGGTTAAACTACAGACTGAGGAGGAAGTTTAGAAGGGGAAGATAGCATGGATAATAACCTGGGATGTGATACTAGAACTGGGGTGGAGTGAAGGGGGTACAGTTCATAAGGAAAGGCATAGGATAAAAATATCCAAAGAACCTCTTTATTGATCAATAAAATTGGTGAATTGGAATTATCGTAGTAATATCTGAGGAGGACTATGGCACAATGGGAATACCTGAGATGTGGCTAGGTAAAGAACTAAAATAATGTCGTTGCATAAATAGGCATGACCTTAAACTAATACATTGTTGAAGTGCCCTTTGAAGTTAGGCTTCTTTCACATTGGCGTTCTGGTTTCCGTTTGTGAGATCCGTTTCAGGGCTCTCACAAGCAGTCCAAAATGGATCAGTTTTGCCCTAATGCATTCTGAATGGATAAGGATCCGTTCAGAATGCATCAGTTTCTGCCTTCATTCCGCTCTGGAGGCGGACACCAAAACGCTGCTTTCAGCATTTTGGTGTCCACCTGACAATGCAGAGGCAAATGGATCCGTCCTGACACACAACATAAGTCAATGGGGACGGATCCATTTTCACTGACTCTATATGGCACAAAAGAAAATGGATATGTCCCCCATTGACTTTCAATTGTGTTCAAGACGGATCTGTCTTGGCTATGTTACAGATAATACAAAGAGATTCGTTCTGAACGGATGCATGCAGGTTGTATTATCTGAACGGAAGCATTTGTGCAGATCCATGACTGATCCGCACCAAATGCGAGTGTGAAAGTAGCCTTATGATCGCATTTAGACTTTTTGGGTAGGGGACTATCAGCATGGCACATCTTGACTTGGCAATCTTGTGCAATGCATGCTGTCCTCGAGCAGCCATTTGAGGGTGCATATTGCTGAGTGTGAGCAAATTGCATGTTTTGAAGCCCAGATCCTGGATCTAAATGAGTGAACTGAGATGCCTTGACTGTCCTGTCTGTATCCATCTATATGTAGCTGATTTTAAGGATGACTGAATAAATATTGGACGTTTTTTACCTTTTCATTTACGTGAGATCCATATCCTCCTTTTTTTGTTGCACTTATTAGTGTTATGCCTAGTCTTGCATAACTTAACAAGGTGAGGCTCCTTATACGCTTGTCTCGCACTCCAGTGTGACCAAAAAGGGTCCTCGTAGAGCTGCGGGACAGGTTATGCGTTTCTCCATTGATACACCAGCTCCAACCCCTTTGCGAACCAACGCAGGGATGCGTTTGCATGTGCACCGGAGGGGAAGACCACATTGGCTTTTGGGGACAGCTTGGCCGGGATAGTGGCAGTACGCTGCGGCTGAGCTTGTCTCCTGTGCCTGTTGCGGATTCCATTACGGTGTCCATGTCGACGCACTCGCGCACTCTCTCAGAGCCTGTCGTGCATCCGCATTTACGTTTGAAAACGGGGTCGCAAGGGGGCTTCTTATGCGCTTCACCGACCAGTGAAAGGAATAGCACCTGGCCGCAAGTTCAAAGCAGATTAGGGGGTCGGCATTGGTCTAATTGACTAATGACCGACCAAAGCCTTGTACACAGGTGTAGGGCAGGATCATGACCTATGGGGAGTGGACACTTGGTGCCCTGGGATTTGTTAGCAGGCACATAAAAGGTGGCCTCCCAGGTCGGTCAGTGCCCACTGTTATCCTTCCTTATCCAGGTGCAGGTCAGTACTGCTAGCTACTGACAGAAGTTTGCTGGGACTCCGTCCGTTCCAGTGGGACCCAGGACCCAGGACTTTCCGTGACGCATCCATTTACATGGCAAGTTGCACGGATCAGGACTACTCCTGGCTTTCCTTTGTTTTTTGTTTGCCTGATGTTTGCCCAGTGAAGTTTACATGGACATTATTTTGTTAATAAACCCCTTTTACTTCCCTCTCACTGGTCTGTTTCGTTGGTGCCTTGCATTACACTTTGCTTTTTACACGGCTTTACCTTACCCATACATACTAACTTTCTAATCCTAAACTAAGTCTCGGTTTAGGGCTTGCAATAAGCCTGACATACTCCTGCAGGCTATTATACAAAAAGGGACCCAGGGTCAACGTGATACTTCGTCTCTATGGACATATCCAGAAGGAATACTTTTACCAGCAACCGCAGCAGAGAAAAAGGCTGACTTAGGAAAGGACTGCCACAAAAACGGGATATGATAAAACATCAGCTCCCCCTGTAATGAGGCAGAAAGGTCTGGGGGTTGATGATGAATCATTACTAGACATATTTTATGAACTCGAAAAATTACTGAAAGAAAAAATACAACATCCTATGGATTATTTGTTTTTAAAAGTCTACTTGGAAGAGAAAGTTATTCCTGGAGGACTGAGGTTACATTTGAAAAGTTCTTTTAAGGATGACATTGTTTTCTCTGGAGAAGAGGATGATTATTTATTGTTGTGTGCCGCAGGGCTGATGACGAGACTTTGCAATAAGAGAGAATCTCTTTGTACAAAATCGAAAGAAGGCATTAAAGACTGCTCCATTACATTAAATTCCTTTAGATCACACTCCAATTTCACCAAATCTGATTGTACCGTATAATCGCCAGCAGGGTACTCCAGTGCAAAAAAGAAATTATAGCGAAACGAAAAAAAAACCCTCTAAACTCAGTTGTGAGCACCTTGATTTCAGCACTAATAGCATCGAGTTTTGGCTAAAGAAGGATGTCCCAATCATTGACTTTCTCATCACTGAAACTAGGCCAAAAGGTCTAACAACTGGAAATGATAAATGACCCAAAATGATCCAAATCTTCACTGCCATGTACCCCACTTTGGTTCACCCCACCCTCCTAGGCATCAACCTCCATGCCATCCAAATTCTGTGAAGATTTCCAGGGTTTTGATATACCGTATGGATGGATGTCCTCTCCAGTCCAAAACACAAAGGTGGGAGATTTATCAAAACTGGTGGAAAGGAACAAGGCACCTTTCATTTTCCAAAGGAGCAAGGCCAAATCTGATTGTTTGCTATGGGCAACTAAACCAGTATTCCTTTTCATCAGTTTTGATAAATCTCCCCTCTAGCACTGCAAGATCTCAGATACCATTGACCCAATTTAAGGATGCACTCATTACTATACATGATAGCAGCATTTAAGATCCAATTGAACCCAATTGTACACAGACCACTTTTTACAACATCACCCCCAAGTCTGTGTCATTTTTTTTTTTTACCACTTTCTGGGGTAATCCAATATCAATGTATGCCCTGAGACAGTACCCAGGGACAACAACTTTGACCAACCAGGACAGTTCCAGACTTGACCCCAGATAGTATGTAATCTCACCCTGCAGTGAGCTGATAGTAACTCTTGTCTCTCAAGATGGTTTTTAAGTGTGAATTGGGAGTGAATGATCAGTTCAGATGGCAGGGGGGAGGTGAATAAAGGTATTTTCTCTGATAAGACATATAAAGTCTCTAGTTTTTGCTTTTACTATATAGATTTATGCAAAGTTTGTGAAAGTAAAGCAATCATTTAAATATGAATTTACATCTATTATCACCTCTGAATTGGTCTTCAATTTTATCCAGTTTTCAGAAACCTGCAGTGAGTCTAGATACAAAAAATGATGTGAATATGTGTACTATGAGTGCATTGACTATGAGGAATAACAGGCAATATTTGTTTTTCTTTTTCTTCCTGCCTTCCATGAGCCATAACTCTTTTAGGGCTCTTTCACACCTGCGTTCTTTTCTTCCGGCATAGAGTTCCGTCGTCGGGGCTCTATGCCGGAAGAATACTGATCAGGATTATCCTAATGCATTCTGAATGGACAGTCCGTCCTTCAGGATGCATCAGGATGTCTTCCATTCCGGAACGGAACGTTTTTTGGCCGCAGCAAATAGCGCAGCATGCTGCGCTTTTTGCTCCGGCCAAAAATCCGGAACACTTGCCGCAAGGCCGGATCCGGAATGAATGCCCATTGAAAGGCATTGATCCAGATCCGGCCTTAAGCTAAACGTTGTTTCGGCGCATTGCTGGATGCGACGTTTAGATTTTTCTCAATGGTTACCATGGCTGCTGGGACGATAAAGTCCTGGCAGCCATGGTAAAGTGTAGTGGGGAGCGGGGGAGCAGCATACTTACCGTCCGTGCGGCTCCCGGGGCGCTCCAGAGTGACGTCAGGGCGCCCCAGGCAGCATGGATGACGTGATCGCATGGATCACATGATCCATGCGCATGGGGCGCTCTGACGTCACTCTGGAGCGCCCCGGGAGCCGCACGGACGGTAAGTATACTGCTCCCCCGCTCCCTGCTCCTACTATGGCAACCAGGACTTTAATAGCCGTCCTGGGTGCCATAGTAACACTGAAAGCATTTTGAAGACGGATCCGTCTTCAAATGCTTTCAGTACACTTGCGTTTTTCCGGATCTGGCGTGTAATTCCGGCAAGTGGAGTACACGCCGGATCCGGACAACACAAGTGTGAAAGAGGCCTTACTTTTCTGTTCACATATTTGGATCAGGACTTTTACTTTCTAATGGCAGC
Organism: Bufo gargarizans; assembly: GCF_014858855.1. Taxonomy (NCBI): domain Eukaryota; kingdom Metazoa; phylum Chordata; class Amphibia; order Anura; family Bufonidae; genus Bufo; species Bufo gargarizans. The sequence continues at coordinate 663,164,185 of NC_058081.1, forward strand.
ATTTAATATTCTATACAATGTATACAATGAATCTGGAAGAAAATTATTACTGGAAGAAAATTATTACTGGAAGAAAATTGGGAAAAAAATACTGATTCTGTTTTACATCTTTTGTATTTATGGAGTTCATTGGGTCGTAAAAAAAATCACCTTTGTTCTGCCGGGTGGTGCAATTAAAGCGATACCATATTTAGTTTTTGTCGTATTTTAATGCTTAAAAATTCAGCATCGGTGCAAATCGAATTTTTCCTGAAATTCGGATCGAATTCCATTTTGTCAGCTTCGATTCGCTCATCTCTAGTTGTATTAATGTAATACTCCACTTCTGATCAGATCTAGTATGGCACGCAGTGGAGACCATGCTCTGCTGTGTTTATGAGGGACAAGCATGACCAGTTTCTCAAGTTATCTCACAATGAGATGACAATTCTTGCCCACAGACTTTGACACATAGCGTATGATACATATATGGATGCACACTAAAAAGATGGAGAGCTCACCAGGGTAGAGCCCGACCTGCTATCAACCAATAGCTCCTGCAAAATAAATCTAAAATGATGGTCGGCTCACAGGTAGTCAATGCATCATTTATTACTAGCACTAAATTCACATAAACACTTAGATAAAATCAATATGTAAAAAAATATATAAATTAAGTCTCGCTCCCTCATGTACTATAACCTATTAGTAATAGATGTTGCATTGACTACCTGTGAGCCGACCATTATTTTAGATACGTATGATACATATAACTGGTCTGTTTCTCCTTAAACCCCACAATCATCCATTTCCATTTTCCCTTAGTGACCACATATAGTCTCTTCTTAATATACAAAATGGACATTCTCATCTGACCTTCATCTGATGTCAAAATAGATGTATCATTCAAAAATGACCTTTTCTAAAATAATTTTTATTTATTTATTTTCGTTTTAAATTTTCCATCACTATCTATATTAAATATATTAACTCTTGTTTTCCCACTGTCCAATGAGCCTCATAATAGGCTAAAACTTCCCATTCTGTAGAGATCACTTCTCAGCAGTCATCTCAATATCATCACTGGCAGCATTACAATAAAAAATGTTATACTATAATATAATTACAAAATAAAATAAAAATATAAAATATAACATTTCTATATCCACTAAATGTGTGAAGTTAACATAACACAGGATCGACCACTTACAACAGGCGATAGTCACAGCTCATCTTCTCCCCCTCCCTGCATAATGCCTCTGCATAGGTAATAGAGCATATACACAGTACTCCTATAGAAGTCAGGTTCCTATGATACTTGTGGCTGCTGAAAGCATAGGTTATCTTTGAATACCATTAACAGCAAATAAGGCAGCATGGTCACCCCTATAATTATGTACCAAAAAAATAAAAAAAAATACAGCAATTACACATTATTAAAAAAAAAAAAAGATTCTTCAATGAAAAGTGAGCAATGTTCTTGATTTAATTCCATTAAATATTGGCTTTTACAGGTGCAAAGAAAGAACTGTTCTGTAGAGACCTCTTCTTAGCAGTCATCTCATTATCATTACAGGTAGGATTACAATAAAACATATATGTAGATAATACAGGATCCACCATTCACAGATAATGATTGATCACTACTCACCTCTGCCCAACACTCTAATAAAAATCAATGGCTGTTGTGGTCCATGTGGCTGCCGTATCTCTGAACACTGTTAACAGTAGCTGGGGCAAGATGGTCACTTTTATAATCATGTGCAGAAAATGGAACAGTAAAAAATCCTGTATAAATGTGTGTGTGTGTGTGTCTCTATTCACTTGTTCAAGGTGTACCTTAACAAACATTTTTGTAAAAGAATAAAAAAAAATCTTAACTTAAAAGTGAGAAGTGTTCTCAATTTAATTTAATTAAATGTTGGCTTTTATAGATGCCAGGAAAGAGCTGGAAAAAAATGCGAAACCAAGCTGAGTGGAAAAAGTGAGGAGAGTACAGAGGCAAAAACAAAAGAAATCATTGAAATGTATTTCACAATATAATTAGAAACAAAATTAGATTTCAAAACATTTATACAAACTGAAAACCATTTCATTTTTTATTATTTTACAAATGCCATCTACAGTTAGGGTTAACTTCCTTATGGAATTATGTCGACACCTGTTATATGACAATTTTCATAAACTTTGGGCAGTATGTAAGCCTTGGGAGTTCTGTGCAATAAGTAGTACATCTGGTGAGGCTTACTTATTGAAAAGAACATGAATTGTGTAGAACTGGTGAGTAATTAGGCATCTTGGGAGCTACTGGCCAGCTAAGCATGTTTAAGTACAGTGGTATAATACTTTTAAGAGGATCTTTCAGCCTAGCATACTCTCATATATAAAAGCAGCATATTACAAATGCAGGTTCATACTTCTAGTAGCTACAACTGCACAAAATTGCTGTTTAACCACTTCACATCCACCCATAGGATATAAACGACCTATGGGTGGATGTTCACCTCTGAATGGACGTTCTGGAACGTCTATTCAGAGATCGCAGCTCCACGCTAATCGTGCAGCTACAGCAGGGCACCCTAGAGAGAAGGCAGGGACAGTTCCCAGGTGTCCCTGCCTTCTAGATCGCTGCATACACAGCGCTCACTGAGCACTGTGTATACAGAGCAGGAAGCGCTATGCGCTTCCTGTCCCGGCCTGGTGGTCATGTGACTGCAGGAGCCGGGAGAGTGCAGGAGCTGTGGGGTCTTCCATAGGCCATGATCAACCCTGCAATGAGGCTGTGAGTATAGTGCTGTACAGCCTCTCTGGGGGGTGTATTTCCCCTGTAACTGGGGCTACTATGTCAGCCCCAGTTACAGGAGAAATCAACAGTGAATTTTTTTTTAAAATGAAGTCAAATGTCCCCCAGTAGTCTTGTACGACCTTATGGGGGACACAAAGTGTAAAATAAAAAGTGTTTTATAAAAAAAAGTTTCACATGTAAGAAAAAAATCCCCAATTAAGTAAAATTAAAAATAATAAAAATAGGAAAAAATAAATAAAAATAGACATATTTGCTATTGCCGCGTTTGTGAAGGCCGGCTCTATAAATATATTACATGATCCACCCTGTCCGAAAAACACCATAAAAAAAAAAACTGTGTAAAAAAAAAAAAAGCCATTTTTGTCACCTTACATCACAAAAAGTGCAACACGAAGTGATCAAAAAGGCGTATGAACCCCCACAATAGTACCAATCACCTCATCCCGCAAAAAATTAGCCCCTACCAAAGACAATCGCCCCCCCAAAAAAAAACTATGGCTCCCAGAATATGGAGACACTAAAATATCATTTTTTTGTTTAAAAAATGCTGTTATTGTGTAAAACTTAAGTAAATAAAAAGTATACATATTAGGTATTGCTTCGCTAGTAAGAACCTGCTCTATAAAAAATCACATGACCTAACCTCTCAGGTGAACACCGTAAAAATAAAAAATAAAAACTGTGTCAAAAAAGCCATTTTTATGTCACCTTACATCACAGAAAGCGTAATAGCAAGCAATCAAAAAGTCATATGTACCCCAAAATAGTACCAATCAAACCATCATCTCATCCTGCAAAAATTATATCCTACCTAAGACAATTGCCAAGAAAATAAAAAAAACTATGGCTCTCAGACTATGAAGACACTAAAATGATATTTTTTTGTTAAAAAAATATTATTGTGTAATACTTAAATAAATAAAAAAGTATAGATATTAGGTATCGCCGCGTTCAAAAGAACCTGCTGTATGAAAATATTACATTACCTAATCCCTCAGATGAACACCGTAAAAAAATTCAATAAAAAGTGTGTTATAAAAGGCATTTTGTCACCTTACATCACAAAAACTGTAATATCAAGTAATCAAAAAATCATATGCATCCTAAAATAGTACCAATCAAACCATCATCTCATACAGAAAAATATGAGCACTACATAAGACAATCGCCCCAAAACACCCAAAAAACTATAGCTTTCAGAATGGGGAGACACTTAAAAAACATCTGGCATTGTCGCGTCCATAACAACCTGTTCTATAAAAATAGCACATAATCTAACCTGTCAAATGAACATTGTAAATAACAAAAAGTAAAAACGGTGCCAAAACAGCTATTTTTTGTTACCTTGCCTCACAAAAAGTGTAATATAGAGCAACCAAAAATCATATGTACCCTAAAACAGTACCAACAAAACTGCCACCTTATCCCGTAGTTTCCAAAATGGGGTCACTTTTTTGGAGTTTCTACTCTAGGGGTGCATCAGGGGGGGCTTCAAATGTGACATGGTGTCCAAAAAACTGTCCAGCAAAATCTGCCTTCCAAAAACCACATGGCGCTCCTTTCCTTCTGCGCCCTGCCATGTGCCCGCACAGCAGTTTATGACCACATATGGGGTGTTTCTGTAAACTACCAAATAGCAATAAATATTGAGTTTTGTTTGGCTGTTAACCCTTGCTTTGTTACTGGAAAAATGGATTAAAATTGAAAATTTGCCCAAAAAGTGAAATTCTGAAATTTCATCTCAATTTTCCATTAATTCTTGTGGAACACCTAAAGGGTTAACAAAGTTTGTAAAATCAGTTTTGAATACCTTGAGTGGTGTAGTTTATTAAATGGGTTCACATTTTGGGAGTTTCTACTCCAGGGGTGCTTCAGGGGGTCTTCAAAATCTGCCTTCCAAAAAACCATATGGCGTTCCTTTCCTACTGCGCACTGCCGTGTGGCCATACAGCAGTTTACGACCACATATGGGGTGTTTCTGTAAACTACAGAATCAGGGCAATAAATATTGAGTTTTGTTTGGCTGTTAACTCTTGCTTTGTTACTAGAAAAAATTTATTTAAAATGGAAAATTTTCCAAAATATAGAAACTCTGAAATTTCATCTCCATATTCCATCAACTCTTGTGGAACACCTAAAGGGTTACCAAAGTTTGTAAAATCAGTTTTGAATACCTTTTTTGGGTCACTTTTTTGGATTTACTACTCTAGGGATGCATCAGGAGGGCTTCAAATGGGACATGGTGTCAAAAAACTAGTCCATCAAAATCTGCCTTCCAAAAACCATATGGCGTTCCTTTCCTTCTGCGCCCTGTCGTGTGGCCATACAGCAGTTTACGACCATATATAAGGTGTTTCTGTAAACTATAGAATCAGGGCAATAAATTTTGCTCGGCTGTTAACCCTTGCTTTGTTAGAGTAAAATAAAATATTAAAATGGAAAATCTGCCAAAAAAGTGAAATTTTAAAATTGTATCTCTATTTTCCATTAATTCTTGTGGAACACCTAAAGGGTTAACAATGTTTGTAAAATCAGTTTTGAATACCTTGAGGGGTGTAGATTCTAAAAATGTGGTAATTTTTGGGTGGTTTCTATTATGTAAGTCTCACAAAGTGACCTGAACTGGTCCTTAAAAAGTGGGTTTTGGAAATTTTCTAACGTCCCCAAAAAATTACATGAAATTTACAAAATCATCCAAACCTGAAGTAGACATATGGGGAATGTAAAGTAATAACTATTTTAAAAAATTACATTTTTTGACTCACTTTTACCACTGTCATGTAGTACAATATTTGACTAGAAAACAGAATGGCCTGGATAAGTAAAAGTGTTTTAAAGTTATTACCACATAAAGTGACACATGTCAGATTTGCAAAAAATGGCTCTATCAGGAAGGGGGAAATGGCCAGGATGTGAAGTGGTTAACTGGTCCAGATGTCTGTGTAACTCCGGCCACTCCCAGCCAGAGCTTATATAGACTATTCCAATCTCAACCATGGAAGACTGACATGGGAATACCCCATAACATTTCTGGATAGTTGATTGCCCCATGACACTACCATATATAGCTATGGATAAACACACGATTTCAGGTGTTAAAAAATAGCCTGTTTAGAAACACACTGCCCCATCACTTTTTTATGCTTTTTTTTTAATAAAAAAAAACTTCCAAAAATTGTGGGCAGGTGGTGTTATGGCACACACGGTGATAACGGGAAAGAATTGTGTCTTGCTCTCATCAAGTACCAACCACATGGTAGTGTCAAAAAAATGTGTCCCTTTTTTTGAACAAGCATCCAAAAAGGATGTCTTAACAGAGGCGAAATACCTGCTCCTATTTACACACACAGACACATAAAAAAAATACACACACACATACAAGTGCTAATGTCAGAAAAAACTGTGGCTTGTTCTAAACCAGCATTGGTAAAATTTGTCTTTTTAACTGGGAGCAGCAGCAGTACAGTGTGGATGTCTAAAGGGTAAGGTGTGTAGGGTTAATAGTGACATGTGGCAGCAATACTAGCAGCAGCAGAAGTACCACAGCTTAGAACCGGCAAAGCAGTAGATATGTCTGTTGCTGTGTAAGGGTAATGGTAGTGGCAGTAAGGTAGCTGGGGCAGAGGCAGCAGCAGCATCCATACAGTATAGAACATGATGCTAGCCAGGCAGACAGTGGCACTGGCATGATGGGGCTGGTGATAAATGGCCATTAGTCAGCAATGACAGATCTATTCATTAGCCTCAGCCAGAGCTGAGTAAAAATACTTATTGATCCATGCCTCATTCAATTTGACAAAAGTGATTTTTTTGTAGAGTACACTGGTGGAGGACAACTTTGTCCGTTTGGGTGTAACAACGCCACCAAATGCATTGAAAACCCTCTCAGAGATGACACTGGAGGCTGGACAAGACAGTAAAGTGATAGCGAACCAGACCAATTCCTGTAACTGTTCCAATCTGCCTGTCTAAAAGTCCATGGGGTCAAGGAACAGGATATGTGCTGTAGAAAAGGAGCAGTCCAGGTAGGAATGAACTTAGTTGTTCAGGCGGTGCATGTCTGTATGCTGATAAGGCCTCATGCACACGACAGTTTTTTTTCACGGTCCGCAAAAACGGGGTCCGTGGGTCCGTGATCCGTGACCGTTTTTTCGTCCGTGGGTCTTCCTTGATTTTTGGAGGATCCACGGACATGAAAAAAAAGTAGTTTTGGCGTCCGCCTGGCCGTGCGGAGCCAAACGGATCCGTCCTGAATTACAATGCAAGTCAATGGGGACGGATCCGTTTGATGTTGACACAATATGGTGCCATTTCAAACGGATCCGTCCCCATTGACTTTCAATGTAAAGTCTGGAGTTCTTTTATACCATCGGATTGGAGTTTTCTCCAATCCGATGGTATATTTTAACTTGAAGCGTCCCCATCACCATGGGAACGCCTCTATGTTAGAATATACTGTCGGATATGAGCTACTTCGTGAACCTCAGATCCGACAGTATATTCTAACACAGAGGCGTTCCCATGGTGATGGGGACGCTTCAGGTTAGAATACACTACAAACTTTGTACAAGACTGCCCCCTGCTGCCTGGCAGCACCCGATCTCTTACTGGGGGATATGATAGCACAATTAACCCCTTTAGGTGCGGCACCTAAAGGGGTTAATTGTACTATCATATTCCCCTGTAGGAGATCAGGGCTGCCAGGCAGCAGGGGGCAGACCCCCCCCCCCTCCCCAGTTTGAATATCGTTGGTGGCACAGTGTGCCAACCACCATCGGCCCCCCTCCCTCCCTCTATTGTATTAAATCGTTGGTGGCACAGTGTGCCGACCACCATCGCCCCCCCCCTCCCTCTATAGCAGTAACATTGGTGGCAGTGTGCGGTCTCAACAGTAGAAGATTCATACTTACCGGCTTGCTGCTGCGATGTCTGTGTCCGGCCGGGAGCTCCTCCTACTGGTAAGTGAAAGGTCTGTGCGGCGCATTGCTAAAGAACTGTCACTTACCAGTAGGAGGAGCTCCCGGCCGTTCACAGACATCGCAGCAGCAAGCAGGTAAGTATGAATCTTCTACTGTTGAGACCGCACACTGCCACCAATGTTACTGCTATAGAGGGAGGGGGGGTGGGGGGGGGCGATGGTGGTTGGCACACTGTGCCACCAACGATTTAATACAATAGAGGGAGGGAGGGGGGCCGATGGTGGTTGGCACACTGTGCCACCAACGATTTAATACAATAGAGGGAGGGGGGCCGATGGTGGTTGGCACACTGTGCCACCAACGATTTAATACAATAGAGGGAGGGAGGGGGGGCGATGGTGGTTGGCACACTGTGCCACCAACGATATTCAAACTGGGGAGGGGGGGGTCTGCCCCCTGCTGCCTGGCAGCCCTGATCACTTACAGGGGAATATGATAGTACAATTAACCCCTTTAGGTGCCTGTCGGAACTGCTAGCGTGCCAACTACTGCCTTATAAACTGGCGGACTCGGAGGACTTTAGGAAATTTTTGGCCATTGGCACACCATAATGGAAGGACCCTGGAAGGAAATATTTCTCCCAGAAGGGCATCCCATAGCTATAGGGCCATGTTCAGCGGCAGGTGAATGTATCTTTGGCACACAGTGTCGGTGCAAAGATACATCTAACTACAGAAACATGTTCTAGCAAACACAGACAGGGAAGGTACATAACTTTTACTGCCCACTGGGTAAACCTTCTGACATCTGTCAAGCATGCAACCCATGGCACCCGTGTGGATTTGGTGTTACCACCAAGGATTGCAGGCCTGCCTCTTCTTCTCCTCCTCCTACTTCATCCCCGTCTCCTCCTCGGCTGACTACTCCTTTTCCACTGCTACCGCCTCTTCCGCTGCACCCCTCTAGCTCCCCAGAACCTATTCGACGTGGCAGATGAGACGTTGCAATGCTGTTCTGCAGCTTTTGTGCCTGGAAGACAAGAGCCACTCCGGTCCTGCACTGCTTTCAGCTCTGCGGTTACAGGCCAATCAGTGGCTAACCCCGCTCAATTTGATAGTTGGTAAATTGGTCTGCGACAATGGTGCCAGTCTGCTATGCGCGCTGAAACAGGGCAAAGTGACACACGTGCCAGGCATGGCACACGTCCTGAACTTAGTTGTGCAGCTATTCGTTGCCAAATACCCCGGGGTCTAGGACGTTTTGCGGCAGTACAGGAAAATCTCTGGCCATTTTAGAAGATCCTACATGGCTATGGCTCACCATTCTGACATTCTGCAGTGACACCACTTGCCTGTCAGATGTATAATTTGTGACTGCAAGACGCGCTGGAACTCCAACTTGTATATGCTTGATAGGCTGCTCCACCAGAAACGTGTCGTTAACGACTACCTGTACAAACTCTGCAGCAGCACAGGCTCTGGGGAGCTTGTTTTGTTTTTTCACCGCGCCAGTGGCTGCTCTTTTGCGATGCATGCAGACTTCTGTGGCCATTTGATGAGATCACCAAACTGGTCAGTCGCAGCCAGAGCGCCATCAGTGACATCGTACCTTAGGCCTTCTTTCTGGAGCGTGCATTGCGTTGTGTCATTGATCAAGCCATCGAGGAGCAGGAGCAGGAAGATGAAAAAATTGCAATGTTGAATGAATTCCCAGGGGGGGCTACTCCATATGAGACAAGTCAGCAGTAGTCTGAAGAGGAGTCTGTGGGGAGGAGGAGGAGCAAGAAGAGCAGACTTTAAACTTTTCTGTTATCCCTGCTGTTGTCCGTGGCTGGGCGGAGTAGACCGAGGACGACATTCTCCTGGGCGATGAGCAGGAGCCAGGCCGCTCCACTGCTTCCAATGTAGTGCAAATAGGGGCCTTCATGCTCCAGTGTTTGAAGAGGGACCCCCATATAAAAAGCATAAAAGGCAAGGACCAGTACTGGGTGGCAGCGTACTTAGACCCCCGGTACAAACACAAAATGGCAGACATGTTACCAGCATCACAGAGGGTTGTCAGAATGCAGCATTTCCAGGCCTTGCTTCGAGAGATGCTGCATTTTACTGGTGTGGGCGCTGGCAGAGGAATTTTCACACACAGAGAAACAGTTGCGGGTACCATCCTACAGCGCATGCAAAAAGAGGGCAGTTTGAAGATGTGTTGGTCACTTCGGATATGAGATCATTCTTGCAGCCAACCCATCAACAGCCGCCCTCCAAGTCCAGCCTCAGGGAACGCCTAGACCAACAGGTGTCTGACTACATCAGGTTAATGGCCGTTGTGGATGCTCTGAGAAGCGAGGAACCCCTTGACTACTGGGTTTGCTGGCTTGACCTGTGGCCAGAGCTAGCACAATTTTCCATGGAACTCTTGGCCTACCCCTCGTTGAGTGTCCTGTCCGAAAGGACGTTCATCGCAGCATGGGGGATCATGACCGATAAGTGCACTCGCCAAGCTCACAACAGTGTTGACTACCTCACATTTCTGAAAATGAATGAGGTATGGATCTTGGAGGAATTCAACACCTGTGATGACCACATTTAATTGAATTTCCTCATGCCAGCCCACACATATTCACCACCACAAAGAACAAATAATGGTCCCTGTCTTATGTAAATACAGCTGCATAAAAGGCCTTTTCTGTCCGGTGAAAACCATGTGTTATCGAATTTCAACTTTTATCATTTGTTTTTTTTTTCAAGAGGGGGGATTTCGTTAGCCATGTTTTTAATCTAATTTAATAGTTTTAGATCTTTTAAAAATATGTATTTGACATGTATTTGTACTGGCAATATACCTCCAGCTACATAATCACTTGTTGGGGCCTGTACTCCAATGGCCTGCAGTAAAATTGATATTCAATGACTTTCTAATATACATCCAGCCACATAATCACTTGTTCTTTTCTGTACGGTAAATTAATATTTTTTGGCGCCTGTAGTACACTGGCCTGCAGTAAAATTAATATCCATTGACCGTCTAATATACCTCCAGCCACAGAATCACTTGATCTTTTCTGTATGGTGAATGCATAATACTTGGGGCCTGTAATCTAACTGGCAAACAGTAAAATTGTTATACAGTGACCGCCTAATGTTCCTCCAGCCACTTTATCAATTGTTCTTTTCTGTAAGATGAATTAATAATTTTTGGGGCCTGTATTTCACTGGCCTGCAGTAAAATTGACATCCATTGACTGTCTAATATACCTCCAGCCACGTAATCACTTGATCTTTTCTGTATGGTGAATGCATAATTATTGGGGCCTCGGAGGAATTCAACACCTGTGACGACCACGTGTTATCGAATTTCACCTATTATCATTTGGGGTTTATTCAAGAGGGGGGAATTCTTTAGCCATGTTTTTAAACCAATTTTATATTTTTAGTTCTTTTAACCCCTTAGGAAACAGGCTCATTTTAACATTAAGGACCAGGCAATTTTTTGCAAATCTGAATAGTGTCAATTTATGTGGTGATAACTTTAAAACGCTTTGACTTATCCAGGCCATTCTGAGATTGTTTTTCGTCACATATTGTACTTCATGACACTGTTAAAATGTAAAAAAAAAAAATTTTTAGTTATAAAAAAATACCAAATTTACAAAAATTTTTAAAAAATTAGCACATTTTAAAGTTTCAATTTCTCTACTTCCATAATATATAGTAATACCTCCGAAAGTTATTATAGTTATTACTTTACATTCCCCATATGTCTACTTCATGTTTGGATCATTTTGGGAATGATATTTTATTTTTTGGGGATGTTACAAGGCTTAATAGTTTTGAAGCAAGTCTTGAAATTGCAGTTCAGGTCTGAAGTCACTTTGTGAGGCTTACATAATAGAAACCACCCAGGGGCGTAGCTAAAGGCTCATGGGCCCTGGTGCAAGATTTCAGCTTGCCCCCCCTCCTTCCCTCAGTGCCTAGTGACCAGGGAGGCAAACATTGAAAAATTGAAACGGCATCCCCCAACCCCCCTCATGCCAAATCCTTGACCTAACCCCTTCCCTGCAGCCAGAGGTGTAACTTGACCAGCATGCACTTTCCATAATACCAGTGTCTTCTTATGTGGCACAAGGGTCTTTGGACCCTCTCAGGCTCCTGGGCCCGGTAGCGACTGCTACCTCTGCACCACCTATAGCTACGCCCCTGAAACCACCCAAAAATGATCCCATTCTAGAAACTACACCCCTCAAGGTATTCAAAACTGATTTTACAAACGTTGTTAACCCTTTAGGTGTTCCACAAGAATTCATGGAAAATACACATACAATTTTTAAATTGCACTTTTTTGGCAGATTTTCAATTTTAATATTTTTTTTTTACAGTTACAAAGCAAGGGTTAAAGGCCAAACAAAACTCAATATTTATGGCCCTGATTCTGTAGTTTACAGAAACACCCCATATGTGGGTGTAAACTGCTGTACGGGCAAACGGCAGGGTGCAGAAGGAAAGGAATGCCATACGGTTTTTGGAAGGCAGATTTTGCTGGACTGTTTTTTTGACACCATGTCCCATTTGAAGCCCCCCTGATGCACCCCTAGAGTAGAAACTCCCAAAAAGTTACCCTGTTTTATAAACTACACCCCTCAAGGTATTCAAAACCGATTTAAAAAACTTTGTTAACCTTTTAGGTGTTCCACAAGAATTAATGGAAAATAGAGATACAATTTAAAAATTTCACATTTTGGCAGATTTTCCATTTTAATTTTTTTTTTTTACAGTTACAAAGCAAGGGTTAACAGCTAAACAAAACTAAATATTTATGGCTCTGATTCTGTAGTTTACATAAACACCCCATATGTGGGTGTAAACTGCTGTACGGGCACACTGCAGGGGGCAGAAGGAAAGGAATGCCATACGGTTTTTGGAAGGCAGATTTTGCTTGACACCATGTCCCATTTGAAGCCCCCCTGATGCACCCCTAGAGTAGAAACTGAAAATAGTGACCCCATTTTAAAAACTACGGGATAGGGTGGCAGTTTTGTTGGTACTAGTTTAAGGTACATATGATTTTTGGTTGCTCTATATGACACTTTTTGTGAGGCAAGGTAACAAGAAATACGCGTTTTGAGACCTTTTTTTGTGTTATTTACAACATTCATCTGACAGGTTAGATCATGTGGTATTTTTATAGAGCAGGTTGTCACGGACGCAGCGATACCCAATATGTATACTATTTGTTTATTTATGTAAGTTTTACACAATGATTTCATTTTTTAAACAAAAAAAATAAAGTTTTTGTGTTTTTATAGTCTGAGAGCCACAGTTTTTTCACCTTTTGGGTGATTACCTTAGTAGGGTATGATTTTTGTGGGATAAGATGACGGTTTGATTGGCACTATTTTGGGGTGCGTATGACTTTTTGATTGCTTGCTGGGGTGCGTACGCTTTTTGTGATGTAAGGTAACCAAAAAAATAGCTTTTTTTACATTTTTTTTTATGTTTACGGTATTCACCTGAGGGGTTAGGTCATGTGATATTTTTATAAAGCATGTTATTACGGACGTGGCAATACCTAATATGTATAATGTTTTTTTTATTTATGTAAGTTTTACACAATAATTTCAGTTTTGAATCAAATAAAATAAATCATGTGTTAGTGTTTCCATAGTCTGAGAGCCATAGTGCTTTCAGTTTTTGAGGGATTATCTTGGGTAGGGTATGATTTTTGTGGGATGAGATGACTGTTTGATTGGCACTATTTTGGGGTGCGTATGACTTTTTGATCGCTTGCTATTACACTTTTTGTGATGTAAGGTGACAAAAAATGGCTTTTTTTACACCATTTTTATTTTTTATTTTTATGGTGTTCACCTGAGAGTTTATGTCATGTGATATTTTTATAGAGCAGCTTATTACGGACACGGCGATACCTAATATTTCGCGAATCTCACGAAAACTGGAGCATCTTCTCCCTGGCTGAGAGCGGAGAGCGCTGATTGGATGCGCTCCGTGTCAGGGAGAAGAATGACACGCCCGGGAGAACTTTTGAAGGTCCGCCTAGTTGAGCCGAATGGCTTATTAGCAAACAAGGCGGCAAATATTCTGGGGGGCAGCGCGGAAAAATAGGGGCATTGATTGAAAAATTAATGACTGAATAAGCAATAACGGGGGCATGTAAATAAGGCTATATCTTTAGTTTAACTTTCATTTTAAGGTGAAAGGTCCTCTTTAAATGTAAAAAAATATGAACACCCTAAAATGTGTAGTATCAAACCAGGTTTGGGTCAAAAACACAGAACAGATGCAGATCTTTCCATTACACCTTATCTCTGAGTAGGCTTCACTACTAATTTTGGCTCACAGAAAATGATGAAAATAACTGACCAAAAAACTGAAGTGTGCACTCACCCTAAAGTGTGTAGTATCAGGCCGCTATTTCACACCAACTCTGCAATTACTGATTGACGCATCGCACTTTCATCCCAGAAGCGAGGATCTATGGAAGTACTTATATATAAACTAAATACACCCCAAAACTGGTTGTATCAGACCACACTTTCTTCTTACTCACAACAGACAGGACATCAGATAGTTTTAATCTTCTTTAGCTCACAGTTATTTATTAGTAATTCTTAGACACTTTATTAAAAGTTACGTTGTATTATCTGGGACAAGTGAGGTTATTGGCCGAAATAGGCTTTAGTTTTTGATGATTTATGGAACCCTTCCAAGGTAGGGTTGCATTTGTTTATTGTAGACCATTATTTAGGGTTTATCAGCCCATTAAACTTAACAATATTTAGTGCAGAAGTTATTAGCTGATGGCTGGCTTTCTATCTCACAAACTTATTCCCAGCCAATTTACTGTAGAGGCTGAGCACGTCTTCTCTAAATAGAACCTACCGATCAACCTATGTGACATCAACATAGGATTCAAAGAACTTAATATAACTTACAAGTAGTATGCGAGGTCACTGTGGGAAATCACAAGTCTAGAGACCTATGTCCAGCAAGGCCTAGTCTTCAGGTGCATGAGAATTAGTATTGTCCCCAATTCACACCAAGAGGATGCAGATTTTATTAAGGGGTGGCAAAAACTTCTGATAGAAAACTCATTACAGATGCAGCAATATCTATTAGAGTATGAAAAAACTGTCTTCATCCGAGTTAGTACCCCACTCTGGAGCAGACTCTCCAATAAAACATTGAACGCCTACAGATAGAAATTAAAGAAAGGAAACATAGAAAGTACATTAGAGATAGGCATGACTTTGACACAGGTTAGGTCTATACCATCAAAAATAATTTTCAAATCTACAAAAGGAGAAATAACTATGGTAATACACCTGTATCTAACACTGATATCTCAGAATCAGATAACTCGGGTTCTGAAGACTTGCCTGCTAGACAGCACTTTGGTAAGCAAGCAGGCATCAAATGGAAAAACAAATATAGAGCTACTGAGGCACAAAAGAAACCCCCTTACCACAAGCATCCATCCAGACCACTAATACGAATGTAATATGGGACAATACACCAAGGAATGTGGAGGCAGTTATTGCAAGCAAGGCGGGGGGAGGGGAAATTGCCCCCTGTGCCGACAAACATAGCTTCTGGTTTATCCTCCTTTGCCTCCGTGCCTTATGTATCGGGAATTGGAACTATTTCCACCAACAGTCTAGTTACAACTACTCCCTCATTTTTAGGCCAAGGAGTACAACTAAGGGACAGGGACAAGTGGGCGTACAGCAACAGAACATAACCTCATCAGATAATTCCCAAATCATTAATCTCTCTGGCTTTAGTTTAAAAGACAAATATTATGTTACTTAAAAGAGGTCTCTCATTCACCCCAAGGAAACTAGCCTTGCATAAAGTCCATAAACCAAAAGAAAGGGACTGTAGAGTGTTGAGAGATATGGAAGATGCGGCACTAGCAATCCTGGATTCCCTTGATGATGACAATCAGGTCCCTGATTATATAGAGCCACCACTATCACGACTTAAACCCAGGTCGAAATTTACCCCCCCCCCCCCCCCGTTCTCTCAGTATGGTAGTATTGAGACGTTTGTGAACCTAGTGACAAATGACCTCAAAGCCATCAAGACACCCAGATCTGCTTGGACCCAGAGGAAACATCAGCCCTGGTGAAACTAAGTGGTAATCGTGAATTGATTATAAAGCCGTCTGATAAAGGCGGCTATACAGTCATCATGGAGAGACAAATGTATGAGGACATGGTATTGTAACTATTAAAAGATACACAGACATACAAGAAACTAGATTCTAACCCTACGGTAACATTTCTAAAGTAGCTCAGAGGTATCTTGACAGCAGCGAAGAGCGACAATTTGATCTTAAAAGATGAATCCAAATTTCTATATAATCCATATCCAACTATGGCAACACTGTATGCTATTCCAAAAATACACAAACAGAGATGGCCAATACCCGGGAGACCGATAGTGTCTGGTAATAATAGCTTGACTAAAAACATCAGTCAATATGTAGATATATTCATCTCGCCTTTTATTCCCTCATTGCCATCTTATATCAGAGACACTAAGGATGCGTTCAGCAGATTATAAGAAATTCAGGTCGGAGATTACACCTACCTTGCCAGCCTGGATATTAAGGCACTGTACACGAACATTAAACACAAATTAGGGATTAAGGCAGTAGGTTCTTTCCTATTCACAAAGGGCACACAATTTCATAATGAGCTGATACTCACATTGTTAAGTTTCCTTCTCACTCCCAATTTTTTCTTATGTAATGGGAACTTTTATTTACAGCAAATTGGTACAGCAATGGGCAGTAAGTGTGCACCAAATTATGCAAATTAATTTTTAAGGTGGTGGGAGAGCACTATAGTTTTCACGAAACACTTTCAAAAATACACTGATTTTGGGGGCGTTTTATAGACGATGTTTTGATTTTATGGGATGGCACAATGACACCTTTTCATGAATTTGTGTCTAATCTCAACAATAATAATATAGGCATGAAATTCACCTCTGAAATTCATCAAGAAACCATTACTTTCCTTGACCTTAGAATTTCTATTGGATCTGGTGGCCGCATCAATACAGAAGTCTATCGTAAACCCACATCCACAAACAATATGTTACACTGGCAGAGTCATCACCCTTTTCACCTTAGAAGGGGAATACCCACTGGGCAGTATATAAGGGCGCATAGCAACTGCTCAGATGACCCTGCGTTCCTTCAGTAGTGTAACAAATTGTTTGAAAGGTTCCATCAAAGAGGGTATCCCAAGAAGATCCTAGATAAAGCATTTCACAGAGCAAAGAGCACTTAGCGTTCTGATCTTCTGAGCAAAAGAGAAAAAATTGATAACTCTGTTACTATCAGATGTATTGGCACCTTTGATATACAACATCGGAGAGTTTTTCAAATACTACAAAAACATTGGAACATACTTCAGACAGATAATGACCTGAGGGAGGTGGTATTAAATAGACCGAGTATCACCTACCGTAGGGGTAAAAATCTCAAGGACCATTTAGTCCAGAGTTTTTACAGTAAAGACCCCGCCAAAACAATATGGCTTAGATCCAACACAGTGGGTAGTCATCCATGTGGTAGATGCAGCTTCTGCCCGTACATCAAAAAGATCAAAGATTTTACTAACCCTGTGGATGGGCAAAAGTATTAGATCAAGCAATTCATTAATTGCCAAACAATGGCATACATATTAGGACATCGTCAGACATCATCCACAACTCCATCCTCCGTCAGGCAAAACTCCATCCTACCTCAGACTTTAGACAAAACTCTGTCCTCCCTCATCCAAAACTCCATCAGACTTTAGCCAAAACTCTATCCTCCCTCATCCAAAACTCCATCAGACCTCAGACATCAGCCAAAACTCCGTCCTTCATCACCCAAAACTCCGTCCTCCCTCAGACATCAGCCAAAACTCCATCCTCCCTCATCCAAAACTCCGTCCTCCCTCAGACATCAGCCAAAACTCTGTCCTCCCTCATCCAAAACTCCGTCCTCCCTCAGACATCAGCCAAAACTCCGTCCTCCCTCATCCAAAACTCCATCAGACCTCAGACATCAGCCAAAACTCCGTCCTCCCTCAGCCAAAACTCCGTCCTCCCTCAGACATCAGCCAAAACTCCATCCTCCCTCAGCCAAAACTCCATCCTCCCTCAGACATCAGCCAAAACTCTGTCCTCCCTCATCCAAAACTCCATCAGACCTCAGACATCAGCCAAAACTCTGTCCTCCCTCAGCCAAAACTCCGTCCTCCATCAGACATCAGCCAAAACTCCGTCCTCCCTCATCCAAAACTCTGTCCTCTCTCAGACATCAGCCAAAACTCCGTCCTCCCTCAGACATCAGCCAAAACTCCATCCTCCCTCAGCCAAAACTCCGTCCTCCCTCAGACATCAGCCAAAACTCTGTCCTCCCTAACTCAAAATACGCCCTACTACACACACTCTTCACCTGACGGAGCTGCTAACTGCTGGAGAGGCAAAGGACCTGTGATGACGTCATGACTATGTGACGAGTCACATGTGTGGGAGGGGTCAGATGTGCACAGCAGCTGGTAGAGTGTACAGAACTGAAGCCATCAAATAGAGCTGTGTACTAGAGATGTGTGTGTAACCTGCATGTAGTAGTGCTGTGCACTGTGTAGCAGAGCTGTATGTGTAACCTGCATGTAGCAGAGTTGTGTACTGTGTAGCAGAGCTGTATGTGTAACCTGCATGTAGCAGACTGTGTACTGTGTAGCAGAGCTGTATTTGTAACCTGCATGTAGCAGAGCTCTTTACTGTGTAGTAGAGCTGTATGTGTAACCTGAATGTAGCAGAGCTGTGTACTGTGTAGCAGAGCTGTATGTGTAACTTGCATGTAGCAGAGCTGTGTACTGTGTTACAGAGCTGTATGTGTAACCTGCATGTAGCAGAGCTGTGTACTGTGTTACAGAGATGTATGTGCAACCTGCAGGTAGCAGAGCTGTGTACTGTGTAGCAGAGATGTGTACTGTGTTACAAAGATGTGTGTGTAACCTGCACATGTAGCAGAGCTATGTACTGTGTTACAGAGATGTGTGTGTAAACTGCATGTAGCAGAGCTATGTACTGTGTTACAGAGATGTGTGTGTAACCTGCATGTAGGAGAGCTGTGTACTGTGTATATAGAGCAGTGTGTGTAACCGCATGTAGCAGAGCTGTGTACTGTGTCACAGAGATGTGTGTGTAACCTGGGAACTATATAAAAGTGTTAAAAAAAAAACATAAAAATTCAGATCACCCCCCTTTTCCCAAAATGAAAATAAAAGAACTAAAAAAATACACATCATGGGTGTCGCAATGTGTAAAAACACCCATTGAATAAAAATATATTCCCCATACGGCAAACAGCAAAACATAAAAAAAAGAGTCCAAATGTCAGATTCGCCGTTTTTGGTTGCTTCATTTGCTACAATTTTTTTAATAATAAATGATCAAAAAGTCTTAAACACCACAGAATAGTACCCAGTTCTGTACACATAATTACAAAAAAGTTATAGGGGTCAAAATATGGCGACAAAAAAAATAATCTGATTCTGTAAATTTCCTGTCACTCCGAGTTACTCAGAATTGGTAACCCTAATTAATAAATACATGCAACATGAATGCACATATGCCGCTTCACACAAAACTAGATCACAAGTGTTAGGCCTCTTGCACATGAACGTTGTTGGTCAATTCCGTGCATTGGGGACAGCAATTTGCAGTCCCCAATGCACGGGCAACGTGCGTGCAGCGGCCGGGACAGATCCAGACCCATTCAACTTCAATGGGTCCGTGAACATGTTCTACTTTTCTGCTGTGCGGAGGCATGGCCAGAAACACCACGGAAGCACTCTGTAGTGCTTCTGTGGGGATCCGATCCGTGTTTCCGTTCCGTTCAAGTGAATGGGTCCACATCACGGATGTGGGATGCACACGGCTGGTGCCCTGTGTATTGCGGAACCGCCGTATGTGGTCCACAATACAACCACAGGCACACAGCGGCCATGTGCAAGAGGCCTTACAAAGATGGGATTTATGGTGCACATCCTCTTGTGCTTCCCATATTCCACAGATTTATATCACACAGCTACTTACAGTTGTGCTGATAAGTTTACATACACTTGCAGAATTTATGATTTCTTAAAGTGGTATTCTCATCTTCCCTTTTCATACTTACCTTCCTGGAGCACGACGTTCACTTGCTGGATTCTTCTCCCGGCCGGGCCGCGCTTGCGCAGATGACTGAAGATTTTCTCCTGGCCGGGCCGCGCAATGTCCTGAATGCGCACGCCGCCGCGCATGTGCCATGGTGACTTATTCCTGGCCTGTATAGTACAGAGTCGGTATGCGCGTTTGCGGCTCTGTACTATACTGGCCAAGAAGAAGTCATCATGGCGCATGCGCGGCGGCATGCGCGTTCAGGACATTGCGCGGCATGGCGGGATTCGACAGGAGAGGTGGCCGTAACCAGGGGAGACCAAAGACAACATCAGGTAAGAGGGGACTTATTTTCTAAAAAAGGGTGGGAATTGGGTAATAAAATGTATTTAGAAAAATGGTCACTGTCATATCATTAACCGATTTAATAGTGATCATTAAGATGAGAATACCCCTTTAGCCATTGATCATGGTTAGTGGTCAGCTGAAGCCATTTATGTCAAACAATGGTGTTTACTCTTTATAAATCATAATTACAACAGAAACTCCCCAAATGACTCTGATCAGAAGCTTACACACCCCAGTTATTAATACCATGTATTGCCCTCTTTAACATCAATGACAGCTTGAAGTCTTTTGTGGTAGTTATGGATGAGGCTCTTTATTTTCTCAGATGGTAAAACTGCCCATTCTTCCTGTTGAAAAAAAAAAAGCAATTCCACCACAGTTTTACAGGATTTTTATTTACGACATTCCATGTGCGATAAAACTGACTGGTTATTTTTATTCTACAGGTCAGATCCGGCGATACCTTATATGTATAGTTTTTCTTGCGTTTTAATAGTGATAAAAAAAATTATTTATTGATTTATTTTTTTGTCGCCATATTTTGAGCCCTATAACTTTTTTGTAATTATGTGTACGGAGCTGGGTGGGGGCTAATTTTTTGCGGGGGAATCTGAACTTTTAACTGATACCATTCTGGGGTGTTTAAGACTTTTTGATCACTTTTTATTAACATTTTTGTAGCAAATGAAGCGACCAAAAACGGCGAATCTGACATTTGGACTCTTTTTTTTTATGTTTTGCTGTTTGCCGTATGGGGAATATATTTTTATACAATGGGTGTTTTTACACATTGCGACACCCATGATGTGTATTTTTTTAGTTCTTTTATTTTCATTTTGGGAAAAGGGGGGTGATCTGAATTTTTATGTTTTTTTTTTACACTTTTATATAGTTCCCAGGTTACACACACATCTCTGTAACACAGTACACAGCTCTGCTACATGCAGTTACACACACTGCTCTATATACACAGTGCATAGGTCTGCTACATGCAGGTTACACACACATCTCTGTAACACAGTACACATCTCTGCTACACAGTACACAACACTGCTACCTGCAGGTTACACATACAGCTCCGCTACACAGTACACAGCTCTGTTACATGCAAGTTACACATACAGCTCTGCTACACAGTACACAGCTCTGCTACATGCAGGTTACACATACAGCTCTGCTACACAGTACATAGTACACAGCTCTGCTACATGCAGGTTGCACATACATCCCTGTAACACAGTACACAGCTCTGCTACATGCAGTTTACACATACAGCTCTGCTACACAGTAGACAGCACTGCTACATGCAGGTTACACATACAGCTCTGCTACACAGTGCACAGCTCTGCTACATGCAAGTTACACATACAGTCTGCTACACAGTACACAGCTCTGCTACATGCAGGTTTCACATACAGCTCTGCTACACAGTACACAGCACTGCTACATGCAGGTTACACGCACATCTCTGTAACACAGTACATAGCTCTGCTACATGCAGGTTACACACACATCTCTGTAACACAGTACACATCTCTGCTACACAGTACACAACACTGCTACCTGCAGGTTACACATACAGCTCCGCTACACAGTACACAGCTCTGCTACATGCAGGTTACACATACAGCCCTGCTACACAGTACACAGCACTGCTACATGCAGGTTACACACACATCTCTAGTACACAGCTCTATTTGATGGCTTCAGTTCTGTACACTCTACCAGCTGCTGTGCACATCTGACCCCTCCCACACATGTGACTCGTCACATGGTCATGACGTCATCACAGGTCCTTTACCTCTCCAGCAGCTAGCAGCTCCGTCAGGTGAAGAGTCTGTGTAGTAGGACGTATTTTGAGTTAGGGAGGACAGAGTTTTGGCTGATGTCTGAGGGAGGATGGAGTTTTGGCTGATGGTTGAGGGAGGACGGAGTTTTGGCTGAGGGAGGACGGAGTTTTGTCTGACGTAGGATGGAGTTGTGGATGATGTCTGACGATGTCCTAATATGTATGCTGTATGCGCGGGCTCCAGTAAGTGCACGAGCGGCCGGGGTCTTTGCCTCGGCTACCTGTCTTCATGAACGTGGTAGGCAGCAAGCGGTTTCTCCGAGGCTTGCGCTCGCGGTCTCACCGGGGGACAGGGGCAAGCTCGCACCAGTGCACGGAGGTAGGATGGTCAGCTTCTGGTCACATCACAGGCTTCAGCGAGCGGCCCTTCCTGCGTGCCAGTATCCGAGTGAGGTCAGGAGGGTGACAGCTTGTCCCGTCGGCGTGGTTTGATACACATGCCTGCGTCTTTTGCGGATGGGCGTCTGAGAGGCGGCAGATGCTCAGAGTCCTGGTATGCCACATGTATTTCGTGATGGTCGTGGGTTCTACGCTGGCAACTCTTTGCTGTTATAGATGGCCATGGTAGTCGGAGTCCTGGTCTGCCCTGGACCCGAAGGTCCCTCCGTGCAGCATCAGGCGCTGGACGGGTTCTCGGGTACCAGGGCAGGCTTCTCCGCTCTATTGCATGTTGTTTGCGGTATGGAGCCCCCCACTGGCGGAGGGCAGGTTTTAGGTCTCCTGGCTTGAAGTACCATCCAGCTATTTTACCTGCTATGGGGCTGAGCGGTACGTAAACTGGCAGCTGACAAACTTCTCGGGGTGTCAATCGTCATGTCCTACTCATCTGCCTTCTGGCCGGGGCAGGAGGTCACGAACTGCCAAAGACGCTTAAGCGCAATTGCACGTCTCCTCTTATCACTTGGAGGAGAGGGGGCATGCACACTGTGGCTTTGCCGGCAGTTCCTTATGGTTGCACCGTCATATCTACTCACTGCCGTGGGAGGCTGTCGACGAAGGTATAGCACACATATTATGGTCTTCTAGTTTTCACCGGTCCCCGGCAGTCGGGAGTTTGTCTAGCCCACGTTTGTATTCTCCCGGGTCACGCAACCCATGTCTCCTTGCTTGGTACTCCCAGGCATCATGTTCCAACACATTCTTGTCCTCGCCAGGTGTGCCTGGCTTCGTGTTTCTTTCATGAGTCTTGGGTTTCCTGGTAATTCTTTCCGGTATCCTAGCTGCATGTTTCATGTCTCTCTCTCCTTTGTCTCCTTTCGGGTCACGCAACCCGTGTCTCATTGCTTGGTATGTCCAGGCATCATCTTTTTTCCTCCACATTCTTGTCCTCACCAGGTGCGCCCTGGCCTTTGGTTCTCATGGCTTCTATTCCTGTCCCACTTTCAGTTCTATCATGTATATCTTGGGCTGGCTTGAAACTCAGGTTCCAGCTTTCCCGTTTCTTCCAGTTTCTGTCTTCATCTCAGCTTGTTCAATGTTTTCCACATCTGTCCCCTTTCTGGGCTCACATAGCCTGTTCCGCCTCATAAAGTACACCCATGCGCTTGGTTCTCCTCGGCATTCTGATCTTTACCAGGTACGCCCTGGCCCATGTCGGTTCATCAGATACTCGGTCATTTCTTTCCTCTGTCAGTCTTAATTGTTTTGGTCTCATTTTGGTGTGTTCAGGACACCCCCAGTGGTTGCTTTTCTCTCATCTCTTTCTCACGGTTCGCCCTGCCATTCAGGGTTTTGCTCCTGTGTTTTTCTTGTCGTACACCAGGCAGGATTCGGTCTCGATGTCGCCCTTCCGTTGTTTGGGCAGTTAGAAGTCTACAGTCTCATTCTTTTAGGTGCTAAGCTACCCCGTGGGTACCCTTAAAGACTCAGTCGCTGATATCGAGGTAAGTGAAAAAAGTTTGCTTTGGCATTCCGGGCTCCTCGTATAGCCAATTGCGGCAAAATTTGCCATTCCTTTCAGGTGACACTCCATTAGGCTTGGTGTGAGTAGCTAGAACGTCTCCAGGTAGGTTTTTTACCACTTCCACGCATCTCGTTAGGGGTCACCAAGCCCGGCTACTGGGTCACGCTTCCATTTCTACCATCGCCGTTACCTCGGTTAAGGGCCCTCACGTTGCTACAATGTCATTACTAGCCTATTCGCCTCCCCATTACATGGCTCATGCTCTTCACATCATGACGGTCCCCCCTTTTTTCCACTTATATTGCTGGCAAGGCTATACCGCATTCCCTTCATTTTCAGCACATAATATCTCATGGTTTTGATATCGAGAATGCTCTGTCAACCGTAGAAACTGCGGTGTCCGAACAAGCCAGCCATTCATCCTACAGAAGTTGGACAATTCCAAAACTGATTTAGAAATTGAACAAAATAGGGATGCGACATTCGGCTTCAGCTAGCAAGGCCGAATTATATTGCCTGTTGTTTCCAGAGCCTTCCAGTGCACCTGCAGAACAAGTCTCAATGTCCACTATCCAGTTGTCTCTGACTCAGCTGCATGCCACCATTAATAGTTTGTCCAGCTCCCTGTCCGACATCAGTGCCAGATTACAGGCAGTTGAAAACAGGGGCGCGACACCTACTTCACCCGTCGCCTCCGGGCCAGGTCCTTCCCCTTCTCAGGCTTTGTACCCAGGTAGGGTTTCCGGTGCTCCCGAGATCGCACCATCTTTTTTTTGTCCCGGAGAACATACGCAAAGACATCCTGGCAGGCAAGCATGTCAATTTAGCGGCTACCCTTATTTCCACCCATGATACCATAGAAAGAAATACCATCTCCTGTGGCGACGTGTCAGTGGTTCTGAAATCAAAAGATGCGAGGCTCAACAAAAAACTTACTATTCCAGAATTTGTATTAGCATTCAGTTTGTATTGGGACATCGTCTGTTCTGCACAGCCTGCCAGGAGGGAGGAGCTAGATGTTTATTCATATAGGGTCACGAAGTTGGGGTATAAGTACGGAGGATTTGCTTTCTATAATTACCATAGATCATTCTCGGCAAAGGCGGCGGCTGCACTTGCCTAGTTTCAGTACATCACAAACTGGGCTCCCCTAGACATGGAGCTCTTCTGCAGGCACTTTGCAGGACTCAAAGCCCCCACTTGCACTAATTGCCAGTCAGTATTGCATGCTTCCGACTGGTGCCCCAGCTTAATTATCACCTCCCAGGCAAAGCAACAGCCCAGCACGTCAGGTCCCCAAAAGACAAGTCCACTCCTGGACAAAATAGCGTTCCTGGGGAAAAAAAAAGAAATCTGCAATAATTACAACCTCACCTTCTGCAGCTACAATAAATGCAAAGCGCTCCATATTTGCTCCATTTGCTTCTGGGCCCATCCACAATCTTCCTGTTCCCAAGATTCAGGGAAAAGCTCCTGACTGGCTGACATTAATCTTGCCGCCATAGTCTCTCTTCAAAAACCCTGCATTTGTAAAATTTCTGGAATCAGGATTCACGGAAGGCTTTCATACTGGCCTTGTCACGTTGACCCTAGTCTCATGGAAAGCACCCAACCTGGTGTCAGCCATGTAAGATCCAGGCTCTGTGGATCTTCTACTACAGACCGAACTGAAAAGTATTCAATGCAATACTCATCCAATTGATTTTGCAAGTAGGGGTCGGTGCGTGGTTGTCAAAAGCCAATATTTCTGATGCATTTAAGTTACTGCCGATCCAGCCGCATTTATGGAAATTTTACGGCATCAAATGGAGGGACCAGTACTATTTTGCTACCCGTCTGACGTTCGGGTCCAAGAGCAGTCCTTGGCTCTTCGACCAGTTTGCCCAGGCCCTCCATTGGATTCTGGTAAATCACGGCAATTGTACCAGGGTAATTTATTACCTGGACGACTTCCTGTTGGTCGAGAGCACTTCCTATTGGTCGAGAGCCCCAACCACATGCCTGACAGGTTGGAAAACTTGCTCAGCATTTTTGCAGAATTGCACGTACCAGTGGCCCCATCAAAAGTGGAGGGCCCCTCTACGGTCATCACCTTCTTAGGCATCTCCTTAGATACAAATTAGATGGAGGCCAGGCTCCCAGAAGATAAATTAACCAGGCTCAAAACATCCATTGCCTGCCATGTAGGATCAGGACAAAAGTCAATTTACAGTCTTTACTGGGCTCACTCAACTTCGCTACCAAAATCATGCCACAGGGTCGTTCCTTCACATCAAGACTCCTCCAATTGTTGCCCGCGGCCACGGACCAGGATTCTCTTATCCAGTCTGGATCAGGAAGCCCTGGCTGACTTAGCCATGTGGAACGTGTTCTTGTCCGAGTGGAGCAGTATTTCCCTTTTCGTTCCTCAATGGAAAGAGACCTTCCCGACCATATACTCCGATGCAGCTGCATCATTTGGGTTCGGTGTCATATTCGGAAGGCAATGGTTCGCGGATTCTTGGCCACCCCAAATATATTCAGACCTCCAGGCCATCAAATCTTCCCCCCCTACTGGAGTTCTATCCCATCTTGGCTGCCGCCCAAGTTTAGGGCAGAGATTGGTGTAACATGCCAGTCTCTTTCATTACAGACAGCCTCACGATAGTTTGCATCCTCACCAAAGGCAGGTCCAGTTCGCCTAAGGTCATGCGCTTTGTGTGCAAGCTGACATGGCTGGCCTTAAAACACAACTTCCACATCTCATGCACCCACATTCAGGGCATCAAAAATGTAGCAGCAGATGCGTTGTTCTGCTTAAATTTCACAGTTTTCTTTCAGGTCATGCCACAAGCCGAAAAGATCGGAATCACCCCCCCCCCCCCCTCCGCCCGAAGTTCGAGTCACTGATTTTGTATTAGACAGGTACATATGTCCCTTTTCCGCAAACTCAGCTAGAAATTATCAAGCAAGTTGGAAAGTATTCACAGTTTTCTCTCATCTTCATCCCAGGGGTGCAACATCATCTCATGATTAATCATCCCGGCAGCGGCTCCATTTTTTCCTCACAAGCCATAAAAGCCACGTTGCGTGGCATTCAAAAAAAGCTCCACAAAATCAGAACCAGTCAGGCAGCCCATTTCTGGGGAACTATTTAGGATAATATCTTCCTCCCTAGACGGCTACCCTTTCGGGCCACTCAAAAGCAACATTCTCAAGGCTGCCCTCTACCTAAGTTTCTATGGCTTTCTCAGCCCCGGGGAATTCACTAGCTCCTCCCCTCACCATTCAGGTCCAGTATTTAACCAGCTCATCCGCAAGCAAGGTCATTTCATCTTTATATTACCCATATCTAAGACCTCACAGGTAGGGCCCCTCGTGCCGGTAAAGTATTTCCCGACCGGCAACTCATGTTGTCCGGTGGCAGTCTTCAATAAACTATTAGCCACTCTAGGTGTCCGGGCACCAGATAGCCCCTTACTTCCCTTCCTGTCACGTCCGCTTTCATCCACACAGTTTGTCAAGCACATGCGTAGCCTCGTGGCAAGGCTAGGGTACAACCCCAGGGTCATCTCAGGCCATTCCTTTAGAATTGGAGCCGCCTCCGGCGCTTCCAAGCACGGGGTTCCGGCTCACATGATCCGCTAGATGGGACGCTGGCAGTCGTCATACTTCTCGCGTTATATCCCGCATCCCAAAGATGAGATCGCCAGAGCTTTTTCCACTCTGGTCTTGTAAGAGATTGTTTCAATAAACTAATACCTACTCTCATGCTTTTTGCCTACCCTCGTACATGGCTAAGGGCACACCACTAGCCTTTGTAGTTAAGTGAGGTAGTTAGTTCTAACATTTCAGGGGCGTTCACTGTAGCCCGGACCACAAATTATTATAGAGCAAGATAAGCTCAGCAAATTTATATGCTGTATAACTTATTTTTTGACCTGTAAGATGCATTATCCCTCTTCATCCCCCCAAAAAGTGTTTGTGCATGTGTAGGGGGGGGATATGGCAGTGTGTCCTATTGGGCAAATACAAATGAGTACAGTATGAGTGGGGAGAGATGAATACAGTGCAACTTGTGCAGGCAGTATTCGCCACCCCCTGTTCTTCTTCTGCCAGAGCCACATGCTGTGACCTATTCCTGACATGAGGATATAGGTGCGCTCTGTGCAACATCAGGTAACAGCACAGACAGGAAGATCGCTGGATCTCTGGAGTAGCGGCGCAATCTGCAGAGGTGAGTTGCTTTAATTTTGCTTGTCTGATCTGAGGTCTGGTTGGGTGTATGAGCTGAGCTTTAATTAACATTGGGGATCTGATCTAAAGCACGATTGGCAGAGGCATTGCTAGGTTAAAACATTCGGAGCCTTGAATGTCCTGCCTGCCAGCTAGATACAACTGTATTGCGGTCATCAGGACAGCAATACAATTTAATTTAATGCTGTGGAAGACTTGAAGGACCTGTGGTGACATCACAGGTCATGTGACCAGTAAAATAGGCAGTGGTTGAGGAGGACCAGCGATGATGTCACCATCATGTGACCAGTGCAGGAGAGGATGGCAGTGAAGAGGAGAAGAAGCTGTGGTGATGGAGATAAGTGAAAGGAGAGGCAGAGCAAGGCTGGGAGTTGTGGCTGAAGAGAGGGATTATGCATGTTATTTACATGGAACTATGTGTTGGAGGTGGCTGGGGAGGGGGTTGTGTTTTTTACATGGGACTGTATGTTGATGGTGGCTGTAGGAGAGAGTGATGTTATTTACATGGGACTGTATGTTGAAGGCGGCTGTGGGAGCGGATTATGTTATTTACAGTGGATATAAAAAGTCTACACACCCCTGTTAAATTTCAGAACTTTTTGCACCTTTAAACTAACTGAAATCTTTTAGGTAGAGGGAAGGAAAAATATAAAAATAAAATAATATGGTTGAATAAGTGTGCACACCCTTAAACTAATACTTTGTTGAAGCACCTTTTGATTTTAATAAATGTAATGATACTGCTCTCTGGGACTCTGAATATATTGAAATTTAAATTAATGCAGGGGTATTGTAGGTTAATACAATCCAGCACCAGAATATACACTATTGTACAAGTCTCTATCTGGCTTTGCCAGTGTACCTGCACTGTAGACTCCTGTTCGTATGCTGATCCTCCTGCTTGTGCTCTGATATTTGGTGCGGTGGTTCGTCTTCCTCAAGTCAGGGTTTGCCGATTAAATTATTATTACTCGCCGACTCATCGATGCTGAAGTCCGGGGAATAAGATAGTCCAGGTATCGTGTAGGTCAGCGTGCGGCTTCACGCCCCGGCTGGTGACGTGATGCTAAAGCTGGTAGAGGTTAGACAAAACTTTTTTAGCGCTCACTAGGAACAGTGAGTGACGTCACTGCCGCGGTCATCAATGACCACAGGTGCCAGGTATCTTTTCTCCAACGCGTTTCGAACAGACGCTGTTCTTCATCAGGGAATGTTACAAGGCTGTTCACACTCTCTCTATTTATGCGCTCATTTGCAATCCAGGATATTAACCCCCACTCACTGCTCCTAGTGAGCGCTAAAAAAGTTCAACAGTAAATGGGTTGATATCCTTGATTGCAAATGAGCGCATAAATAGAGAGAGTGTGAACAGCCTTGTAACATTCCTTGATGAAGAACAGCGTCTGTTCGAAACACGTTGGAGAAAAGATACCTGGCACCTGTGGTCATTGATGACCGCGGCAGTGACGTCGCTCACTGCTCCTAGTGAGCGCTAAAAAAGTTTTGTCCAACCTCTACCGGCTTTAGCATCGCGTCACCGGCCGGGGCGCGAAGCCGCATGCTGACCTACACGATACCTGGACTATCTTATTCCGCGGACTTCAGCATCGATGAGTCGGCGAGTAATAATCATTTAATCGGCAATCCCTGACTTGAGGAAGACGAACCACCGCACCAAATATCAGAGCACAAGCAGGAGGATCAGCATACGAACAGGAGTCTACAGTGCAGGTACACTGGCAAAGCCAGATAGAGACTTGTACAATAGTGTATATTCAGGTGCTGGATTGTATTAACCTACGATACCCCTGCATTAATTAAAATTTCAATATATTCAGAGTCCCAGAGAGCAGTATCATTACATTATTACAGTGCTTTCTTTTATGCGGGAGACTTTTTGCAGTTCTGCTACTACTCAGCACATCCACGGAGCGCCCTTGAAGCGTTTTTTAAATTTTGATTTTATTACAGCACTCAGTCTTTTGGGGTATGAGTCATGGCACATTTTGACTTGGCAAAATTTGCCCACTCTTCTTTGCAAAAACACTCCAAATCTGTCAGATTGCGAGGTCATCTCCTGTGCACAGCCCTCTTCAGATAACCCCACAGATTTTCAATCGGATTCAGGTCTGGGCTCTGGCTGGGCCATTCCAAAACTTTAATATTCTTCGGGTGAAGCCATTCCCTTGTTGATTTGGATGTATGCTTTGGTTTGTTGTCATGCTGAAAGATGAAGTTCCTCTTCATGTTCAGCTTTCTAGCAGAAGCCTTAAGGTTTTGTGCCAATATGTACAGGTATTTGGAACTGTTCATAATTCCCTCTAGCTTAATTAAGGCCCCAGTACCAGCTGAAGAAAAACAGCCCCTTGGCATGATGCTGCCACCACCGTGCTTCACTGTGGGTATGGTGTTCTTTTGGTGATCTGCAGTGTTGTTTTTGCGCCAAACATATCTTTTAGAATTATGGCCAAAAAGTTCAACCTTGGTTTCATCAGACCATAACACCTTTTCCCACATGCTTTTGGGAGACTTCAGATGTGTTTTTGCAAAATGTAGCCTGTCTTGGATGTTTTTCTTTGTAAGAAAAAGCTTTTGTCTACCCCATAGCCCAGACATATGAAGTATACGGAAGATTGTTGTCACATGTACCACACGGCCAGTACTTGGCAGATATTCCTGCAGCTCCTATAATCTTGCTGTAGGCCTCTTGGTAGCCTCCCAGACCAGTTTTCTTCACGTCTGTTCATCAATTTTGGAGGGACGTCCAGTTCATCGTAATGTCACTGTTGTGCCATATTTTCTCCACTTGATGATGACTGTCTTCACTGTGTTCCATGGTATATCTAATGCCTTGGAAATTCTTTTGTACCCTTCTCCTGACTGATACCTTCTAACAATGAGATCCCTCTGATGCTTTGGATACTCGATGTGGACCATGGCTTTAGCTGTGGGGTGCAACTAAGAAAAAGACCAACTATAGCAGCTGAACTTTATTTGGGGTTAATCAGAGGCACTTTAAATGATGGCAGGTGTATGCTGACTCCTATTTAACATGATTTTGAATGTGCTTAATTCTGAACACAGCTACATTCCCAGTTATAGGAGAGTGTGCACACTATTTTATTTATTTTTTGTTTTCTTCCCTCCACCTAAAATATTTCAGTTTGTTTTTCAATTGAGTGGTACAGCTTATAGGTCACATTAACGGTGGGAAAAGTTCTGAAATGATTTATCTTTGTCTTCTTTTTTTACATCACAGAAACCTGACATTTTAACAGGGGACTTTTTATATCCACTGTACTCATGAAACTGTATGTTGAAGGCGGCTGTGGGAGGGAGTGATGTTATGTACATGGAACTGTATGTCAGAGGGGACTGGGGGAGACAGTGCTGTTTATTACATGGGACTGTATGTTGATGGAAGCTGTGGAAAGGAGCAATGTTATTTACATGGGACTAAATGTTACAGGGGTCTACGGGAGGAAGTGGTGTTATTTACATGGGGTTGAATGTTGAGGGGGTGATGTTATTTAAATGGGACTGTATGTTGAAGGTGGCTGGTGGGGGGGAATTATGTTATTTACATGGGACTGAATGTTGAGCGGGTGATGTTATTTAAATGGGACTGTATGTTGAAGGTGGCTGGTGGGGGGGAATTATGTTATTTACATGGGACTGAATGTTGAGGGGGTGATGTTTACATGGGATTGCATGTTGGAGGTGGCTGGGGAGGGGGTGATATTATTTACTTGGGGCTGTATGTTGAAGGCGGCTGGATCGACGGTGTGCTGTTATTTACATGGGATTCTGTGGCAGAGGGAGGGAAATAGTGTTATTCACATGGGACTGTATGTTGGAGGGGATGAAGGAAGGGTTTACATAGGACTGTATTTTGGAGGGGGCAGGAGATATGGTTTGATGTTTACATGGGACTGTATGGTGTAAGGAGGAATTTAACTACAGGGGGCACTTATTACTACTGGGGGCTCTATAGGAGGGACTTATAAATCTGCCTTATTTCTACTAAGAGCACTATGGGTGGCCTTATTACTACGAAGGGGTCTGTAGAGAGCTTTATTACCACTGGGGGAACAATAGGGGCCTTATTTCTACTGGGGGCTCTGTAAGGCTCGTCTACTTATGGGGGCGCTCTTGGGGAGTGTTATCACGGTAGGGGAAGTATTACTAATGCGGGCATTCTTGGGGAGCGTTATCAGTGTTGGAGGCACTGTAGGGGGCAGTATTACTAATGAGGTCATTCTAGAAGGGAATTACTGTTGGTGAGACTATGAGGAGCACTATTACTATGGGGGCACTAAGTTTCCTTCAGGATAGTATTAGGGGGTATTGGGAAGCACAGCGAGCAGCAGGATAACACTGTGGGGACTTGAGGTTGGGGGATGATGATGTGAGGAAGCTAAGAAGTCTGTGTGTCACACTCTGCAGAAACGAGGAGAAACTGAAAGAAGTTGTATGGACCAAATTGAGAAGATGATGACAGAGAAGATCTACATCAAAGGAGGCATCACCTGGGAGGCCCTGGATGTGACAGGTATGTGCTGCTGTATAGCGAGTACAGCAAAATGCGGTGTGTGCGGGAAGGGGGTTGTGAGTTAGAGAACTGGGCCATATTCATTGGGGCTTGAGCCACAGATCTTCTGAGATTCTAGCAATGCCCCTGATGATTGGGGACCTGAGCTGAGGACTAATAAACACTAGGGGTCTGATCTGAGGTTTGATTGGGAGTCTGATCTGAGGTTTGATGAAAAATGTATTATTTTTTCTTACTTTCCTCCTCTAAAACCTAGGTGCATAATATGGGCAGGTGCGTCTTATAGAGTGAAAAATACAGTAGTTCTGTTGGGGGAAAATCTAGTATACGGTGTAAGTTATTGATCAAAATATATGCTTATTCTGGGCTTAGGTGCCATTTGGGTGGGTCCTAATCAGTGGTTGGCACAATCCCATGTATGAGCATGCATAGAGAAATAATTGTCAATCACTGCCTGGGGATGGCCCATTGGACTGCTAAGCCAATAATGGGTAATAGTCTTGACTTGATAGTCAAGTTATACTAAATTTTAAATCTTTAAACAAAGCTATACAGCAATCTGCTCAGTTCCTCCTGATGTACAACTCGCTGCTGGCAGATCATACTGTATGTTCAACGTGACAGGTTCCCTTTATTAAAATGCTGCATAAATATTAATGGAGAAGGCAATGAAGTTATTGAATTTGTGGACAAATATGAAAACATGACAGGTGAAATAAGACATCAGAAACCATATCTAATATTAAGTGGCAAGCTTGTCTAATAAGAGGAAAGATGTAATAATGGACACAACTCTTTCTTTGACAGGTTGCCGATGTGGCAGAAATCAAGTTAACATCCAGAGCCTTCCATCATGTTTATTGCATTGAACTATTATGCCTTAATTCCATTATGTAAAGCAGAGAACACATTACAGTCTTCTGAAGCTGTTTCTATATGTGAAGGGATTGGACAACTGATTTCAAATTCACGTCCTCTACCAAATCCATGCTCTACTGAGTTCAGTGTGAAATCAAATAAAACATCAAGAGTAGCATAGTGAGCATGGAGCCTGTATGTGGCACACATCCACCTTATAGCTCCATGTAATGGGACTGTAGTGACTGGCAACACGTGTTACCATATTGTGGGGGTATACAACCCTCGCAACATTGCCCAAATAAGCTACTGTACCATCGTAACAGAGGGGTAACATAAGGTTCTAGGGCTCCAATGTGAAAGTTGTGGCATGGTCCTGAACTCTAATAGGTCTAATAGTACTCCTAATTTAGTTCAGAAGGACACCTTTTGAGCTTACTTTGGACTCACAGGGGTCCAGGTGGATACTTAGCCTTCGTGTCCACTATAGTTATAACCCTGTACCTTAGTGCTGATATATTACAATCACAGATATACTGTATCTGTTAGTCAGGGCCAAGCCTATCTATAATATTAAGTATCTTCAAATATTAATATACTATGGATGGACTGCTAAACTCATGGGATCAGCAAACAGGACTCTGTGCATCAGTAAACACAAGAAGCTACTGTAGTAGTAGAAAAGATAAAAAAACAACAAAGAGGACGGTACCCGATTTAATATGTTTCACAATGGGATATCCACTTATTTCATGCAATATGTCTGCTAAGAATGAAGGAATATGCACATATAACCCACCCATGAGGTAAAGGATGAACCAACCTGATGTCCTGGAACAGTTTTTCTTGGGTTGCAAGTCTTGTAGTGTCAGCACAGAAAAAATTGTAAGAGGAATGACATCTTACGTAATGCTGTCAGCTTCTGAATAGGAATGGTGTAGTCCACAATTAATAGGTTTGATAAGCCATTAGTTCTTTATTTATTTAGCAAGTCAGTCTCATTAATTTGATAAATGATTTACACCCCTTTAATACACAGCTGAGCTCCTTCTGAAATGGCTGTGGTCCGAGATAACTCTGATCTCAGCTGTTTAATACCTAGGATGTTTAATACCTAGGATGTTGCTACTGACCGTGGCATCTAAGTGTTTAGACAGAAGGAGAAGGCGATAGCAGGATGTCATGTTATGGCAGCCAGGGCCTAACAATATGCTCCAGGTCTGCATCTTACTACTTCAATGAGGCCTTGCCAGAGGTAGGGCCTAATAGGATGCCTGTCAGCGTTATGCTGACAGAGATAATGCACTGCAATACAGAAGTATTGCAGCATATTATTTAGCAATCAAGCGCATAAAAGTTCAAGCTCCCCGTGTAGGATTTAAAAGGTTAAAAAAAAGTTTAGAACAGTAAAAAAAGAGAGAATACAAAAATGTAACACAAAATAGCTAAACCTAAAAACCTATACATATTTAGTAGTGCCATAATCATACCAACCCATAAAAAAAAGTTCTGTAACTTGTTATTGATGCATAGTGAACACAAAAAAAGAAAAAAAAGGCACAGTTTTTTTTTTCTATTTCCCCAGAGTTTAATAAAAGTTGATCAATAACTTATATGTGCACAAAATTGCCACAACTCTCAGAAAGAAAAATTACTTAAGGCCCAAACCGGTCTGGTTATTAGAGGGGTTGTCCTACCATAGGAAAGTATTATCTATCTACAGGATTGGTGATAAGTAGAGTTGAGCGAACACCTGGATGTTCGGGTTCGAGAAGTTCGGCCGAACATCCCGGAAATGTTCGGGTTCGGGATCCGAACCCGATCCGAACTTCGTCCCGAACCCGAACCCCATTGAAGTCAATGGGGACCCGAACTTTTCGGCACTAAAAAGGCTGTAAAACAGCCCAGGAAAGAGCTAGAGGGCTGCAAAAGGCAGCAACATGTAGGTAAATCCCCTGCAAACAAATGTGGATAGGGAAATGAATTAAAATAAAAATTAAATAAATAAAAATTAACCAAAATCAATTGGAGAGAGGTTCCATAGCAGAGAATCTGGCTTCCCGTCACCCACCACTGGAACAGTCCATTCTCAGATATTTAGGCCCCGGCACCCAGGCAGAGGAGAGAGGTCCCGTAACAGAGAATCTGTCTTCATGTCAGCAGAGAATTAGTCTGCATGTCATAGCAGAGAATGAGGCTTCACGTCAGCCACCACTGCAACAGTCCATTGGCATATATTTAGGCCCAGCACCCAGGCAGAGGAGGGAGGTCCCGTAACAGAGAATCTGTCTTCATGTCAGCAGAGAATTAGTCTGCATGTCATAGCAGAGAATGAGGCTTCACGTCAGCCACCACTGCAACAGTCCATTGGCATATATTTAGGCCCAGCACACACACAGGCAGAGGAGAGAGGTCCCGTAACAGAGAATCTGGCTTCATGTCAGCAGAGAATCAGTCTGCATGTCATAGCAGAGAATGAGGCTTCACGTCAGCCACCACTGCAACAGTCCATTGGCATATATTTAGGCCCAGCACACACACAGGCAGAGGAGAGAGGTCCCGTAACAGAGAATCTGGCTTCATGTCAGCAGAGAATCAGTCTGCATGTCATAGCAGAGAATGAGGCTTCACGTCAGCCACCACTGCAACAGTCCATTGGCATATATTTAGGCCCAGCACCCAGGCAGAGGAGGGAGGTCCCGTAACAGAGAATCTGTCTTCATGTCAGCAGAGAATTAGTCTGCATGTCATAGCAGAGAATGAGGCTTCACGTCAGCCACCACTGCAACAGTCCATTGGCATATATTTAGGCCCAGCACACACACAGGCAGAGGAGAGAGGTCCCGTAACAGAGAATCTGGCTTCATGTCAGCAGAGAATCAGTCTGCATGTCATAGCAGAGAATGAGGCTTCACGTCACCCACCACTGCAACAGTCCATTGGCATATATTTAGGCCTAGCACACAGGCAGAGCAGAGAGGTCCCGTAACAGACAATCTGGCTTCATGTCAGCAGAGAATCAGTCTGCATGTCATAGCAGAGAATGAGGCTTCACGTCACCCACCACTGCAACAGTCCATTGGCATATATTTAGGCCTAGCACACAGGCAGAGCAGAGAGGTCCCGTAACAGACAATCTGGCTTCATGACAGCAGAGAATTAGTCTGCATGTCATAGCAGAGAATGAGGCTTCACGTCAGCCACCACTGCAACAGTCCATTGGCATATATTTAGGCCCAGCACACACACAGGCAGAGGAGAGAGGTCCCGTAACAGAGAATCTGGCTTCATGTCAGCAGAGAATCAGTCTGCATGTCATAGCAGAGAATGAGGCTTCACGTCAGCCACCACTGCAACAGTCCATTGGCATATATTTAGGCCCAGCACACACACAGGCAGAGGAGAGAGGTCCCGTAACAGAGAATCTGGCTTCATGTCAGCAGAGAATCAGTCTGCATGTCATAGCAGAGAATGAGGCTTCACGTCAGCCACCACTGCAACAGTCCATTGGCATATATTTAGGCCCAGCACCCAGGCAGAGGAGGGAGGTCCCGTA
The DNA here is from genome assembly GCF_014858855.1 of Bufo gargarizans. Lineage (NCBI taxonomy): Eukaryota > Metazoa > Chordata > Amphibia > Anura > Bufonidae > Bufo > Bufo gargarizans. The sequence continues at coordinate 663,201,373 of NC_058081.1, forward strand.
ACAGAGAATCTGTCTTCATGTCAGCAGAGAATTAGTCTGCATGTCATAGCAGAGAATGAGGCTTCACGTCAGCCACCACTGCAACAGTCCATTGGCATATATTTAGGCCCAGCACACACACAGGCAGAGGAGAGAGGTCCCGTAACAGAGAATCTGGCTTCATGTCAGCAGAGAATCAGTCTGCATGTCATAGCAGAGAATGAGGCTTCACGTCACCCACCACTGCAACAGTCCATTGGCATATATTTAGGCCTAGCACACAGGCAGAGCAGAGAGGTCCCGTAACAGACAATCTGGCTTCATGTCAGCAGAGAATCAGTCTGCATGTCATAGCAGAGAATGAGGCTTCACGTCACCCACCACTGCAACAGTCCATTGGCATATATTTAGGCCTAGCACACAGGCAGAGCAGAGAGGTCCCGTAACAGACAATCTGGCTTCATGACAGCAGAGAATTAGTCTGCATGTCATAGCAGAGAATGAGGCTTCACGTCAGCCACCACTGCAACAGTCCATTGGCATATATTTAGGCCCAGCACCCAGGCAGAGGAGAGAGGTCCCGTAACAGACAATCTGGCTTCATGTCAGCAGAGAATTAGTCTGCATGTCATAGCAGAGAATCAGGCTTCACGTCAGCCACCACTGCAACAGTCCATTGTCATAAATTTAGGCCCAGCACCCAGGCAGAGGAGAGAGGTCCCGTAACAGACAATCTGGCTTCATGTCAGCAGAGAATTAGTCTGCATGTCATAGCAGAGAATGAGGCTTCACGTCAGCCACCACTGCAACAGTCCATTGGCATATATTTAGGCCTAGCACACAGGCAGAGCAGAGAGGTCCCGTAACAGACAATCTGGCTTCATGACAGCAGAGAATCAGTCTGCATGTCATAGCAGAGAATCAGGCTTCACGTCAGCCACCACTGCAACAGTCCATTGTCATAAATTTAGGCCCAGCACCCAGGCAGAGGAGAGAGGTCCCGTAACAGAGAATCTGGCTTCATGTCAGCAGAGAATCAGTCTTCATATCATAGCAGAGAATCAGGCTTCACGTCACCCACCACTGTAAGAGTCAATTTTCATAAATTTAGGCCCAGAACCCAGGCAGAGGAGAAAGGTCCCGTAACAGACAATCTGGCTTCATGTCAGCAGAGAATCAGTCTTCATATCATAGCCTAGAATCAGGCTTCACGTCACCCACCACTGTAAGAGTCAATTTTCATAAATTTAGGCCCAGAACCCAGGCAGAGGAGAAAGGTCCCGTAACAGACAATCTGGCTTCATGTCAGCAGAGAATCAGTCTTCATATCATAGCAGAGAATCAGGCTTCACGTCACCCACCACTGCAACAGTCAATTGTCATAAATTTAGGCCCAGCACCCAGGCAGAGGAGAGAGCTCCCGTAACAGAGGATCTGGCTTCATGTCAGCAGAGAATCAGTCTGCATGTCATAGCAGAGAATGAGGCTTCACGTCACCCACCACTGCAACAGTCCATTGGCATATATTTAGGCCTAGCACACAGGCAGAGCAGAGAGGTCCCGTAACAGACAATCTGGCTTCATGTCAGCAGAGAATCAGTCTGCATGTCATAGCAGAGAATGAGGCTTCACGTCACCCACCACTGCAACAGTCCATTGGCATATATTTAGGCCTAGCACACAGGCAGAGCAGAGAGGTCCCGTAACAGACAATCTGGCTTCATGACAGCAGAGAATCAGTCTGCATGTCATAGCAGAGAATGAGGCTTCACGTCACCCACCACTGCAACAGTCCATTGGCATATATTTAGGCCTAGCACACAGGCAGAGCAGAGAGGTCCCGTAACAGACAATCTGGCTTCATGTCAGCAGAGAATCAGTCTGCATGTCATAGCAGAGAATGAGGCTTCACGTCACCCACCACTGCAACAGTCCATTGGCATATATTTAGGCCTAGCACACAGGCAGAGCAGAGAGGTCCCGTAACAGACAATCTGGCTTCATGACAGCAGAGAATCAGTCTGCATGTCATAGCAGAGAATGAGGCTTCACGTCACCCACCACTGCAACAGTCCATTGGCATATATTTAGGCCTAGCACACAGGCAGAGCAGAGAGGTCCCGTAACAGACAATCTGGCTTCATGTCAGCAGAGAATCAGTCTGCATGTCATAGCAGAGAATGAGGCTTCACGTCACCCACCACTGCAACAGTCCATTGGCATATATTTAGGCCTAGCACACAGGCAGAGCAGAGAGGTCCCGTAACAGACAATCTGGCTTCATGTCAGCAGAGAATCAGTCTGCATGTCATAGCAGAGAATCAGGCTTCACGTCAGCCACCACTGCAACAGTCCATGGTCATAAATTTAGGCCCAGCACCCAGGCAGAGGAGAGAGGTCCCGTAACAGACAATCTGGCTTCATGTCAGCAGAGAATTAGTCTGCATGTCATAGCAGAGAATCAGGCTTCATGTCAGCCACCACTGCAACAGTCCATTGGCATATATTTAGGCCTAGCACACAGGCAGAGGAGAGGTTCATTCAACTTTGGGTAGCATCGCAATATAATGGTAAAATGAAAATAAAAATAGGATTGAATGAGGAAGTGCCCTGGAGTCCAATAATATATGGTTATGGGGAGGTAGTTAATGTCTAATCTGGACAAGGGACGGACAGGTCCTGTGGGATCCATGCCTGGTTCATTTTTATGAACGTCAGCTTGTCCACATTGGCTGTAGACAGGCGGCTGCGTTTGTCTGTAATGACGCCCCCTGCCGTGCTGAATACACGTTCAGACAAAACGCTGGCTGCCGGGCAGGCCAGCACCTCCAAGGCATAAAAGGCTAGCTCTGGCCACGTGGACAATTTAGAGACCCAGAAGTTGAATGGGGCCGAACCATCAGTCAGTACGTGGAGGGGTGTGCACACGTACTGTTCCACCATGTTAGTGAAATGTTGCCTCCTGCTAACACGTTGCGTATCAGGTGGTGGTGCAGTTAGCTGTGGCGTGTTGACAAAAGTTTTCCACATCTCTGCCATGCTAACCCTGCCCTCAGAGGAGCTGGCCGTGACACAGCTGCCTTGGCGACCTCTTGCTCCTCCTCTGCCTTGGCCTTGGGCTTCCACTTGTTCCCCTGTGACATTTGGGAATGCTCTCAGTAGCGCGTCTACCAACGTGCGCTTGTACTCGCGCATCTTCCTATCACGCTCCAGTGCAGGAAGTAAGGTGGGCACATTGTCTTTGTAGCGTGGATCCAGCAGGGTGGCAACCCAGTAGTCCGCACAGGTTAAAATGTGGGCAACTCTGCTGTCGTTGCGCAGGCACTGCAGCATGTAGTCGCTCATGTGTGCCAGGCTGCCCAGGGGTAAGGACAAGCTGTCCTCTGTGGGAGGCGTATCGTCATCGTCCTGCCTTTCCCCCCAGCCACGCACCAGTGATGGACCCGAGCTGCGTTGGGTGCCACCCCGCTGTGACCATGCTTCATCCTCATCCTCCTCCACCTCCTCCTCATCCTCGTCCTCCTCGTCCTCCAGTAGTGGGCCCTGGCTGGCCACATTTGTACCTGGCCTCTGCTGTTGCAAAAAACCTCCCTCTGAGTCACTTCGAAGAGACTGGCCTGAAAGTGCTAAAAATGACCCCTCTTCCTCATCCTCCTCCTCCTCCTCCTGGGCCACCTCCTGTTCCATCATCGCCCTAAGTGTTTTCTCAAGGAGACATAGAAGTGGTATTGTAACGCTGATAACGGTGTCATCGCCACTGGCCATGTTGGTGGAGTACTCGAAACAGCGCAACAGGGCACACAGGTCTCGCATGGAGGCCCAGTCATTGGTGGTGAAGTGGTGCTGTTCTGTAGTGCGACTGACCCGTGCGTGCTGCAGCTGAAACTCCACTATGGCCTGCTGCTGCTCGCACAGTCTGTCCAGCATGTGCAAGGTGGAGTTCCACCTGGTGGGCACGTCGCATATGAGGCGGTGAGCGGGAAGGCCGAAGTTACGCTGTAGCGCAGACAGGCGAGCAGCGGCAGGATGTGAACGCCGGAAGCGCGAACAGACGGCCCGCACTTTATGCAGCAGCTCTGACATGTCGGGGTAGTTGTGAATGAACTTCTGCACCACCAAATTCAGCACATGCGCCAAGCAAGGGATGTGCGTCAAATTGGCTAGTCCCAGAGCTGCAACGAGATTTCGCCCATTATCACACACCACCAGGCCGGGCTTGAGGCTCACCGGCAGCAACCACTCGTCGGTCTGTTGTTCTATACCCCGCCACAACTCCTGTGCGGTGTGGGGCCTGTCCCCCAAACATATGAGTTTCAGAATGGCCTGCTGACGTTTACCCCGGGCTGTGCTGAAGTTGGTGGTGAAGGTGTGTGGCTGACTGGATGAGCAGGTGGAAGAAGAGGAGGAGGAAGCCGAGAAGGAGGAGGTGGCAACAGGAGGCAAAGAATGTTGCCCTGCGATCCTTGGCGGCGGCAGGACGTGCGCCAAACAGCTCTCCGCCTGGGGCCCAGCTGCCACTACATTTACCCAGTGTGCAGTTAGGGAGATATAGCGTCCCTGGCCGTGCTTACTGGTCCACGTATCTGTGGTTAGGTGGACCTTGCTACAGATGGCGTTGCGCAGTGCACACTTGATTTTATGGGATACTTGGTTGTGCAGGGAAGGCACGGCTCTCTTGGAGAAGTAGTGCCGGCTGGGAACAACATACTGTGGGACAGCAAGCGACATGAGCTGTTTGAAGCTGTCTGTGTCCACCAGCCTAAATGACAGCATTTCATAGGCCAGTAGTTTAGAAATGCTGGCATTCAGGGCCAGGGATCGAGGGTGGCTAGGTGGGAATTTACGCTTTCTATCAAATGTTTGTGAGATGGAGAGCTGAACGCTGGCGTGTGACATGGTTGAGACGCTTGGTGACGGAGGTGGTGGTGGTGGTGTTGGTGGTACATCCCCTGTTTGCTGGGCGGCAGGTGCCAACGTTCCTCCAGAGGCGGAGGAAGAGGCCGAGGCGGCAGCAGCAGAATAGGCCGAGGCGGCAGCAGCAGAAGAGGTAGCAGGGGGAGCCTGAGTGACTTCCTTGGTTTTAAGGTGTTTACTCCACTGCAGTTCATGCTTTGCATGCAGGTGCCTGGTCATGCAGGTTGTGCTCAGGTTCAGAACGTTAATGCCTCGCTTCAGGCTCTGATGGCACAGCGTGCAAACCACTCGGGTCTTGTCGTCAGCACATTGTTTGAAGAAGTGCCATGCCAGGGAACTCCTTGAAGCTGCCTTTGGGGTGCTCGGTCCCAGATGGCGGCGGTCAGTAGCAGGCGGAGTCTCTTGGCGGCGGGTGTTCTGCTTTTGCCCACTGCTCCCTCTTTTGCTACGCTGTTGGCTCGGTCTCACCACTGCCTCTTCCTCCGAACTGTGAAAGTCAGTGGCACGACCTTCATTCCATGTGGGGTCTAGGACCTCATCGTCCCCTGCATCGTCTTCCACCCAGTCTTGATCCCTGACCTCCTGTTCAGTCTGCACACTGCAGAAAGACGCAGCAGTTGGCACCTGTGTTTCGTCATCATCAGAGACATGCTGAGGTGGTATTCCCATGTCCTCATCATCAGGAAACATAAGTGGTTGTGCGTCAGTGCATTCTATGTCTTTCACCGCTGGGGAAGGGCTAGGTGGATGCCCTTGGGAAACCCTGCCAGCGGAGTCTTCAAACAGCATAAGAGACTGCTGCATAACTTGAGGCTGAGACAGTTTCCCTGGTATGCATGGGGGTGATGTGACAGACTGATGGGGTTGGTTTTCAGGCGCCATCTGTGCGCTTTCTGCAGAAGACTGGGTGGGAGATAATGTGAACGTGCTGGATCCACTGTCGGCCACCCAATTGACTAATGCCTGTACCTGCTCAGGCCTTACCATCCTTAGAACGGCATTGGGCCCCACCATATATCGCTGTAAATTCTGGCGGCTACTGGGACCTGAGGTAGTTGGTACACTAGGACGTGTGGATGTGGCAGAACGGCCACGTCCTCTCCCAGCACCAGAGGGTCCACTAACACCACCACGACCATGTCCACGTCCGCGTCCCTTACTAGATGTTTTTCTCATTGTTATGGTTCACCACAACAACAAATATATTATTTGGCCCAATGTATTGTATTCAAATTCAGCGGGATATAAATTTGAGGCCTAGTATTTAGGCGCTGGGTGACCGGTATGGATTTAGTGACAGAATTAGACTTGGAAATGCACAGAAGCGTGTGTGTGAAGTTATTCTGAATGACCCTATGTGCACCTTCAATATTATATACCCTTTTAGGGATAGATTTCAAATAGCTCTGATATAGCAGAAACCACTAAATTATGAAATTGCTAAATTGGGAATTGTACTTCAACCCAGAACAAAAAATGTGCTTTGACGGACACTAAATATCTTGCCCAGCAACAACAGTACAGCGGTGGGTAACGAGAGATTTAGAGGGATTTAAATTTGAGGCCTAGTATTTAGGCGCTGGGTCACCGGTATGGATTTAGTGACAGAATTAGACTTGGAAATGCACAGAAGCGTGTGTGTGAAGTTATTCTGAATGACCCTATGTGCACCTTCAATATTATATACCCTTTTAGGGATAGATTTCAAATAGCTCTGATATAGCAGAAACCACTAAATTATGAAATTGCTAAATTGGGAATTGTACTTCAACCCAGAACAAAAAATGTGCTTTGACGGACACTAAATATCTTGCCCAGCAACAACAGTACAGCGGTGGGTAACGAGAGATTTAGAGGGAATTAAATTTGAGGCCTAGTATTTAGGCGCTGGGTCACCGGTATGGATTTAGTGACAGAATTAGACTTGGAAATACACAGTAGCGGGTGTGTGTGAAGTTACTCTGAATGACCCTATGTGCACCTTCAATATTATATACCCTTTTTGGGATAGATTTCAAAGAGCTCTGATATAGCAGGAACCACTAAATTATGAAATTGCTAAATTGGGAATTGTATTTCAACCCAGAACAAGAAATGTGCTTGAACGGACACTAAATAACTCGCCCAGCTACAGCACTAGGGACAGATTTAGCTGGATATAAATTTGAGGCCTAGTATTTAGGCGCTGGGTGACCGGTATGGATTTAGTGACAGAATTAGACTGGGATATGGCCAAAAAATGAACAGACTATTGCTGGTTAAATGCACTTGGTGTGACAGCTTCACCCTGATGTAGGCTTTAGCCAAAAAACAACCACACCATTGAGGGTTAAATGCACTTGGTGACAGGCGCAGCTTGCCCCTGATTTTGTATATGGCCAAAAAATGAACAGACTATTGCTGGTTAAATGCACTTGGTGTGACAGCTTCACCCTGATGTAGGCTTTAGCCAAAAAACAACCACACCATTGAGGGTTAAATGCACTTGGTGACAGGCGCAGCTTGCCCCTGATTTTGTATATGGCCAAAAAATGAACAGACTATTGCTGGTTAAATGCACTTGGTGTGACAGCTTCACCCTGATGTAGGCTTTAGCCAAAAAACAACCACACCATTGAGGGTTAAATGCACTTGGTGACAGGCGCAGCTTGCCCCTGATTTTGTATATGGCCAAAAAATGAACAGACTATTGCTGGTTAAATGCACTTGGTGTGACAGCTTCACCCTGATGTAGGCTTTAGCCAAAAAACAACCACACCATTGAGGGTTAAATGCACTTGGTCGCAGCTTGTGCTGGCGCACCACAAGACACAAAATGGCCGCCGATCACCCCAGAAAAATGAGACTGACAAACGGTCTGTGCAGCCTAAAAACAGTGAGCAATTGAGGATCAGCAGCTCAATGATCCACAGCTGCAGATCGATCAGTTAATCAAGTCCTTTGGAGGAGTTAATCTGCCTAATCTCGCCCTACTGTCGCAGCCGCAACCTCTCCCTACGCTAATCAGAGCAGAGTGACGGGCGGCGCTATGTGACTCCAGCTTAAATAGAGGCTGGGTCACATGGTGCTCTGGCCAATCACAGCCATGCCAATAGTAGGCATGGCTGTGATGGCCTCTTGGGGCAAGTAGTATGACGCTTGTTGATTGGCTGCTTTGCAGCCTTTCAAAAAGCGCCAAGAAAGCGTCACAAAAGCGCGAAGAAAGCGACGAACACCGAACCCGAACCCGGACTTTTACGAAAATGTCCGGGTTCGGGTCCGTGTCACGGACACCCCAAAATTCGGTACGAACCCGAACTATACAGTTCGAGTTCGCTCATCCCTAGTGATAAGTATCTAATCCATTGAAGTCCGACCACCAAGTAGCGCGCTCAATTATCTCTGGAAATCCCATAGAGAGAAAATGGAGCAGCACTGCAAGTGCGCCACTTCTGCTGAATTCATGCCGGGGACTCCGTGACACTCTTCTTATGATCGGTGGGGGGTCCTAAAGATTGGACGGCCACCAATTATATACTGGTCACCTATACTGTGGATTTGTGATTACTTCTTATAGTGGGACAAACCCTTTCAGGGGTTAATGCTCTAACCAACTCATAGATTGCACAGATCCGTAATATCCCAGTGTGCATGAGCCCTCACTATGCAGCTCTAACTGAACAATGGACTTGTAGAAAATAAAATGATGACATTGTTACAAACCTTTGTGAGGGATTTGTTTTTTTCCAAAGATTTGCTCATGATTTTGTGGCTTATGTTCAGCATTTCAGAATGTGCATGTTTCATGGTAGTCGACTTTCCCAAATGAGTAGATTAACTTTAACACTATATTGTAAAGTGCTTACATTTCCATACATTTTATTTTATTTGCATTTTATTTGTGTGTAATATATGACATAAATACATGATAACACTCCTAAAAGAACGTGAAGTGGTTTTCTATTCAGATTTAATACTAGACGTATTCAAGCAGATTGGTGCTTATGAGGAACAGAAATACCAAATAAACTCATAGCCACTGGCAGAAGGGGCATCACATTTTTGGAAGTAGTTGTGAATCTAATAAAAAAAGGAATATGGCGCTTCTTATCATCTGTATTTTCCTACAGGCAAAGTATACTGTGATGGATTTTCTGTACAGAAGGAACATAGCATTTCTTAAATATCGCTCAACAAAACACCCAAAGAATGTAATCCTGTGATTAGCTTGTCACCCTAAGGCCCCTTGCAGATGAGCGTGTCCGGATTAGGTCCAGATGCGTTGCGTCTGCGATCAGGGAAAATCGTGCAAGTAGGTACGCAATTGCAGTCAGTTTTGTCTGCGATTGCATTTAGATGTTCAGTTTTTATTGCGCGGGTGCAATGCGTTTTGTGCGGTACCCAGACCCGAACCCGGACTTCTTCACTGAAGTTCTGGTTTGGGTTAGGTGTTCTGTATATTTTATTATTTTCCCTTATAACATGGTTATAATGGAAAATAATAGCATTCTTAATACAGAATACTTACTAAAATGTGGCTTTAGGGGTTAAAAAATAAAAAAAATTAACTCACCTCATCCCTTTGTTCGCGTAGCCGGCATAGTCTTCTTTCTTCTTCTTTCAGGACCTGCCAAAGAACCTTTGATGACGTAATTGCGCTCACCACATGGTGAGTGTGGTGAGGTCAGTGCAGGTCCTTCTGAATGAACATAGAAATCTCCTATCTTCATTCAGCAGGACCTGCACTGACGTCACAGCGCTCACCACGTGCTGAGCGCAATTACGTCATCAAAGGTCCGTTGGCAGGTCCTGAAGGAGGAAGAAAGAAGACGATGTAGGCTGCGCAAACTACAGGATGAGGGGAGATTATTTTTTTTATTTTTTAACCCCTAAAGCCACATTTTAGTTAGTATTCTGTATTAAGAATGCTATTATTTTCCCTGTTATCAGGGAACCATGTTATCAGGGAAAATAATACAGTAAATTGACTTTTATCAATCTACTAACATGATCTCCTAGCAACCATGCGTGAAAATCGCACCATATCCGCACTTGCTTGCGGATGCTTGCTATTTTCACGCAGACCCATTCATTTCTAGGGACCTGCGTTGCGTGAAAAACACAGAATATAGAACATGCTGCGATTTTCACGCACAAGTGATGCGTGAAAATCACCGCTCATCTGAACAGCCCCATTGAAGTGAATGGGTCTGGATTCAGGGCGGGTGCAATGGGTTCACCTCACGCATTGCACACGCACAGAATTCTTGCCTGTGTGAAAGGGGCCTGAGAGGGATGAAAAATTCATGAGATCATCCACCTCTCTCATTTACATTTTGCCTGTGATGTGATTTTCCTTTTCTTTGTATATGAAAGTATATAAACCCCTTTTTTAAGGTGTTTCAAAAGGGGATGGGATTGGAAGGGTGGTTTTCATTAATACACTCACACAAAGTCTAGTTACTAACAAATGCATTCTTCTGAGGAAAAAATTGAGTGAACTGCGTGAAGTAGGTGACCTTCTGTTTTAAAGGAGTTGTCTCAGATCAACAAATGGCACTTATCATGTAGATAAAGTTAATACAAGGCACTTACTAATGTATTGTGATTGTCCATATTGCCTCCTTTGCTGGCTGGATTCATTTCTCCATCACATTATACATTCCTTATATCCAGAGGTTATGACCACCCTGCGATCCAGCAGCGATGTCCTTGCTTTCACACTACACTACGTGCAGAATTATTAGGCAAATGAGTATTTTGACCACATCATCCTCTTTATGCATGTTGTCTTACTCCAAGCTGTATAGGCTTGAAAGCCTACTACCAATTAAGCATATTAGGTGATGTGCATCTCTGTAATGAGAAGGGGTGTGGTCTAATGACATCAACACCCTATATCAGGTGTGCATAATTATTAGGCAACTTCCTTTCCTTTGGCAAAATGGGTCAAAAGAAGGACTTGACAGGCTCAGAAAAGTCAAAAATAGTGAGAGATCTTGCAGAGGGATGCAGCACTCTTAAAATTGCAAAGCTTCTGAAGCGTGATCATCGAACAATCAAGCGTTTCATTCAAAATAGTCAACAGGGTCGCAAGAAGCGTGTGGAAAAACCAAGGCGCAAAATAACTGCCCATGAACTGAGAAAAGTCAAGCGTGCAGCTGCCAAGATGCCACTTGCCACCAGTTTGGCCATATTTCAGAGCTGCAACATCACTGGAGTGCCCAAAAGCACAAGGTGTGCAATACTCAGAGACATGGCCAAGGTAAGAAAGGCTGAAAGACGACCACCACTGAACAAGACACACAAGCTGAAACGTCAAGACTGGGCCAAGAAATATCTCAAGACTGATTTTTCTAAGGTTTTATGGACTGATGAAATGAGAGTGAGTCTTGATGGGCCAGATGGCTGGATTGGTAAAGGGCAGAGAGCTCCAGTCCGACTCAGACGCCAGCAAGGTGGAGGTGGAGTACTGGTTTGGGCTGGTATCATCAAAGATGAGCTTGTGGGGCCTTTTTGGGTTGAGGATGGAGTGAAGCTCAACTCCCAGTCCTACTGCCAGTTCCTGGAAGACACCTTCTTCAAGCAGTGGTACAGGAAGAAGTCTGCAAGGTAAGAAAAACATGATTTTCATGCAGGACAATGCTCCATCACACGCGTCCAAGTACTCCACAACGTGGCTGGCAAGAAAGGGTATAAAAGAAGAAAATCTAATGACATGGCCTCCTTGTTCACCTGATCTGAACCCCATTGAGAACCTGTGGTCCATCATCAAATGTGAGATTTACAAGGAGGGAAAACAGTACACCTCTCTGAACAGTGTCTGGGAGGCTGTGGTTGCTGCTGCACGCAATGTTGATGGTGAACAGATCAAAACACTGACAGAATCCATGGATGGCAGACTTTTGAGTGTCCTTGCAAAGGAAGGTGGCTATATTGGTCACTGATTTGTTTTTGTTTTGTTTTTGAATGTCAGAAATGTATATTTGTGAATGTTGAGATGTTATATTGGTTTCACTGGTAAAAATAAATAATTGAAATGGGTATATATTTGTTTTTTGTTAAGTTGCCTAATAATTATGTACAGTAATAGTCACCTGCACACACAGATATCCCCCTAAAATAGCTAAAACTAAAAACAAACTAAAAACTACTTCCAAAAATATTCAGCTTTCATATTAATGAGTTTTTTGGGTTCATTGAGAACATGGTTGTTGTTCAATAATAAAATTAATCCTCAAAAATACAACTTGCCTAATAATTCTGCACTCCCTGTATAGGAAAGCACGTCAGCCTATGCACATGCCCCCGGTCCTGGCCACCAGAGAGGCTGGTGCCTTTTCTATAGTGTGCAAGCACGAGCACTATTGCTTGAATGCAGGATGGTCATAACCACTGAATACAAGCCAGGTATACTGTAAGGGAAAATGAATTAAGCCAGAAAAGGAGACAATATGGACAATCACAAAACATTAGTTAGTGCATTGAATTAACCTTGTCTACATGATAATTGACATTTGCTGAAGTGCGGCAAACCCCTTTAATGACTTCTTCAAGAGCTAACTAGCAAAAGGTGTTTCAATTGAGGGGATATGGTTGGAAGGGTAAATTTCACTGATGGTTTGCCCATTGTCCTGACAAATCCATTCTTCTCAAGTAAAATTGGATAGTAGTCTAAACCATGTCTCAATGCAAACAGCATTCAGAAGACATGCTATAGAAATGCATGAAGATGTTAAAGGCTACAAAAGCATTGCTAAAGACCTGAGTGTGCATCAATCCAAAGTTAGACACATTATCTACAAATGGAAAACATTTAAGGTTGTTGTTACACTTTCTAGGAGTAGAAACAGCAAAAAGAAAAAAAAAATGATGTGTTTACTATTCATCTCCAATATGACAAAAACCATCGAACAAGAATGGTGCTCATGGAAGGACATTACGAAGGAAGTCGCTGCAGTCCAAAAAACGTTGCGTCCTATCTCACGTTTGCCAAAGAGAAAATGGATTTTGCACAATGCTTCTGGAAACCATTCTTTGGACAGACAAGACAAAAGTGGAATTTTTTAGCACAACTGCACAATGTTATGTTTGGAGGATAAAGACCACTGCACACCAAAACCAAAACTTCATTCCAACTATGAGGCATGGTGGAGGAAGTATCATGGTTTGTGGTTAGTTTGCTTCATGGGACATGCTGTAATGGATTAATGAAATCTAAGGTGTATTAACACATAGTAACATAGTACAGGTAGTACAACTTATTACAGGTGAATGAGATGTCGGTTGATATTGCAAGGCAATAACCCAAAACACCAGCAAATCTACAAATAAATGGTTGAAGAAGAAGCTTTATGTTTTGGAATGGACAAGTGAGAATTCAGACCGTAAGGGTTTCTGGGGCTTTTAATATTCATGATCTCAGGATAGGTCATCAATATCAGATCAGCTGTATGAAGGTAAGGTGCGAGCCCTGCTCACATGCCCACTCCCTTCTCTCTTCCTGCTCACCGCTGCCATGTCTATGGCGAGCAGGAAGAGAGACAGAAGATGGCACGCGCGCACTGCGTGCTCGTTCCTTTCATACAGCTGATCGGAAGGGGTGCCGGGTGTCAGACCCCCGCCGATCTGATATTTATTACCTATCCTGAGGATAGGTCACCAATATTAAAAGCCAGGAGATTCCCTTTAACTCTACTGAGACCCTGTGGTATGATCTGAAGATGGTTGAACACTCAATGCTGTGTGTATTGTAGGTGAGGGTTGGGGCTCCCAGTAGGGGTCACTGTGTGATCAGCTAATTGTCAAGACACCTTTCTAACAAGTAGGGATAGTCTAAAATTGAGAATCCAACTGATTCTTAAAACTGTTAATATCTCTTTGAAGGGGTGAGTAGGACATTGAGTTTGTAACACAAATTTTCTATGGCAAAAAAAAGAAAGACGATAATCCAGCATATCTTGTTCCTATATAAGATGGAGTCTTTTTATAGACGCACCTTTAAAAACCCTGTACAGTCAACAGAGACAGAGGGACATTCGAAAATGTTTCCAGCTCGAAAGCATGTAGTCATTGATCCTATGACCAAGAGCTTTCTAGCTCAAAACACGCAAGACATCCTTCCATCTCTATTATCTGTATGCTGTTTTTAAAGTTGCTTCAATAAAAAGACTGTCTAATATGGGATGAAGATGTGCTGGATTCTCTTCTTTCTGTTTGCAAGATTGTGCTGACCTGCATTCATCCGTGACACACTTCTACTGAGGCACGTTATCACCGAGCGCCTGTCTTCGTTGTTAGCTGACCACTATTCCCATTTCCTACGGACGGGTTTTGGAATCCTGTAGTAAGTGAAAATCTTCCTTACACAGTAAGCTGTTCTAACACTGCAAAGACGAATATATCGCTTCTCATTACATACATTTAAAGGAGCATTTTAATGAAATATGATTCATTCTAAAACAGCATAATATTTATATGATGCAAGCGTTTTTACAATTTTCATCAAAACCAGCAAAATCCCATTGGTCTCTCTAAGTTATATTTCACTTTATCTTGGTAAAGAAATTCAGTTGGCACTTCCATTCCTACAAATGGACATAAAAATGCATAAAATTGTGCAATAAATGTGATAATGTGCTAGACAACATAATGTACCAATACATTGTGTTGTTCCTTTTACTTCTAGCCAGAGCGCGTATATGTCCATTAAAAAGCAAAAATAAAATGAAATGCCTAAATGAATCAATAAACAGTCCTTTTCCCCAATATACGACAGTCCAGAAACATTAATAATCCAGTAATGTATTCAGCACAGAACTGCAATATACAGCATCTAATGGAAGAGGAGGCAAAGAGAACTTTCTACTCCTAACATTGTTAGCGGTGAGATGTATGATATAGTTCTTAGGCTCGTCCAACAGATTCTCTGCATATTTGCCGGGTTGTGGCCAGATCTCCATTGGTCCCCATTATAGTTAATGGGGCTGGACGGTAATGCTGAAATATAGAGAGGTCCTGCCGGATGTACAAGTGCTAGTGTGAAACTAGCCTTAGGGTTTTATAAAAAATAAAAAAAAACAGTCACATGGATTTCTGCAAGTTCCATTCAGAAAAATGGGAAAGTCACCACATGTGAATTCACACTAAGGGTCCATTCACACGTCCGTTGTTTCTTTCCTGATCTGTTCCGTTTTTTGCTGAACAGATCTGGACCAGATCTGTACCCATTCATTTTCAATGGGTCCTGAAAAAAAATCTGACATTGTGCTGTCCGTTTTTTTCAGGACCCATTGAAAATGAATGGGTACAGATCTGGTCCAGATCTGTTCCGCAAAAAACGGAACAGATCAGGAAAGAAACAACGGACGACGTGTGAATGGACCCTAAGAGTGGCGATATGGATGACCATGCTATAATTTCACTGCAGCTTTTTGCTAGTGATGTTGAAGTGGCTTCTATTGGAAAGCAGTTGTCTGAAGAGAAGAGAGAATCGATTCTAAACCATTCTTTCACAAAAATTCACTTGCCAAACTAATCCAACATTTTTTTTTATTTGTTTCAGATGAATTGTATACAATTGTCCCCAGTCCCATTTTACCATAAACAACAGGAGAAAGAATGAAGATGAAGGATCAACTGACACTGGGAGGAAGTAAGGGAGGGGACGGCTTGGATTGATTGGTTCAGAAGCTGACAGGCATCCCGATCAGCCAATCAAGGGCAGGTCCCTCTGCTGAGAATAATACAGATGCCATTCTGTTCTTATTTGTGGATGTGATAGGATATGCTGTGGTTGTGTCTGCCCAAAAAAAAAAAACTGCAGCCAGTTACTATAGGGGCATTTTAAGGATATACAGGTGAAACTCAAAAAATGTGAACATCGTGCAAAAGTGATTTATTTCAGTAATGCAACTTAAAATTAGAATATTGTGAAAAGGTTCAATATTCTAGGCTCAAAGTGTCACACTCTAGTCAGCTAATTAATCCATACCCCCCGAGCAAAGGGTACCTGAGATTGTGACTTTGGGGTTTTCATAAGATGTAAGCCATAATCATCCAAATTATAACAAATAAAAGTTTGAAATATCTCGCTTTGCATGTAATGAGTCTATTTCATATGTTACTTTCACCTTTTAAGTTACATTACTGAAATAAATTAATTTTGTACGATATTCTAATTTTTTGAGTTTCACCTGTATAATTGAGTAGATTTTACAGTTTTATCAGAGAAAGCTTAGCATAGAAAGTAAGGAACTATCGTAATCCCAGTTGTTTCATACAGCTTGGTGGCAGGTTCTGCATTACCTGCAGAAAACTCGTATGCTTCTATATGAATAACCCGCCAGCTTTTTTTTTTTTTGCATAAAAAAGTTTCTACAGTTCATAGGCTTATTAACAGCACCCCAATAGCATAAATTCTGATACAAACACAGCAGAATTGCCCCATTTATTTATAAAAAGCAATTTCAGTGCATTGCACCCGTTATTTAGCATGTTAACTATTACTACGTGATACCGTTCAGTGTTATAGCGAAAGCATTTTACAGTAATAACACAATGATTACCGTATTTTTCAGCCCATAAGACGCACCTAGGTTTTACAGGGGGACAACAAGAAAAAAATATTTTTCATGACACCTCAGGTCAATCCACCAATCAGACCACCAATGTTAATAAGACCCCAATCAGACCTCAGCTCAGACCCCAATGTAAATGATCCCCAATCAAACCTCAGATAATAGCCCCATGCCTCATATCAGCCCCCAGTAGCCTCTCTTCAGCCCCCAGTAGACTCATTAGTGGTGAGCGGCAGGGGTTATGTTCGAACTCAAGATATTTTGCAAATATTTTGTAGAATATTCAGGAATTCAAATATTCGTTATATTCTACATTCTTTTTTTTTACTCAAAAATCGTCAAGGTAATGATCGCGTAATATGCAAATTCTACATGATCAATACAGGTGTGGGTCAAAAACAAATATATAGCACTATAGAATATAGTGCTATATATTTGTTTTTTAAATATTCATATTTTTTTTCCATCTGAGTTACAGCTGCTACACAGACAGGATCCGATGTGCGTCTCATTTTTCCTTCCTTCTGACAGATCAGAAGAAGGGTCAAATAAATGATGATGTCAACAAGGCCAAAAAGGCAAAATAGTGGCCCAGTCATGGAGTGGGGAGGGTGGGAGAACAGCTTGAGATTGGCCCAATAACATAGTGTTGAGGTAGCAGCAGCATGAGGAGACCACAGTAGTAAATAACTTCCCTCCCTTCAGCCCTTACATACAGTCCCAGTTAAATAAATATTATTCCCAACATTGCTCTGCCTCTCACAATGAGTAATCTACACTTATCTCTCCTCATGTAGCAGATCTCATCTCAGCCTCTTCCCATGGCTTCTCTTCACTGCTGAGCCATCCTCTCCTGTACTGGTCCCATGATGGTAACATCATCCCAGGTCCTTTTCAGCTACTGCATTTAGAATTAATCACATGACCTGTGAGGTCATCACAGGTCCTTCAGCTCTTGCAGTGCATTAGATTCAATTGTATTGCGGTCCTGAGGACGGCAATACAGTTACATGTAACAGGCAGGCAGGACATTCGGGGCCTGGGACAAAACATTAGGGGCCCAGGCCCCGAATGTTTGGACCTAGCAATGCCCCTGGGCGGTGGAAACAGCAGCATGAGGAGACCTGAGTGGTGAGGTGGCAGCATCATCAGGAGACCATAGAGTAACCCGGTGACAGAGTGGGGAGGTGGGTGGCAATAACAGTACCCACTGACAATGGTGTGTGTAAGAAGGAGCACTTGGCATCAGATGTGTGGCATCAGGTGGGTGGCAGCATCAGAATAGTAGCTGAGGCAGGTACCAGAAGAAACCAATCTCTTTTGTCAAGGTTTGGGTGAGGCAGCATGGATGATCTAATCTGATGCATCAGGCATTGGTGGGTGGAAATCCTGGCTGATCCATGCCTGATTCATCTTGACAAAGGTAAGTCTCTCCACAATTTAGGTGGAGAGGCGAGTTCTCCTTGGCGTAACTATGGCCCCCGCTGCACTAAACACCTGCTCTGATGCCACACTACTTCCCGGGCAGGACAGATTTTCCAGGGCAAACTCGGCCAGTTGCGGCCACAAATACAGTTTGGCTGCCCAGTAGTCCACTGGATCTTGAATGTGGGATGGCAGGGGGCTGTCCAAGTATGCCACAACCTGCTTGTTCAGATTCTGCTCCATAACTAGCTGATGCTGCTGGTGAGTAGTTTCTTCAAAAGGCGGGTGAAGAAAGCTGCTCATCAGCGACTCTAGACTTAAGCTGCTGCGGATGGAGCTGATACTGCTCCTACCCCCCTCCACAGCAGCCATAGCAGTGGAACGAGAGTGCAGAGGGCCCCCCCAGTCAGACCTGCGAGAGTATGGACGATGGCGCAGATAGGCAGCGGCCAACTGGCTACATAGGATGTCTCGATAGTAGTTCAGTTTGTCCTCTCTTTCAGTGGATGTAAAAAAGGCCCCCATTTTGGACCTGTAGCAAGGGTCTAACATGGTAGAGAGCCAGTAGTCATCCCTCTGCCGAATGGTGACAATTTGCGCAAGTGACTCAGAGGGACTCCCTGCCTCCATCTCCACTGCAGACTGCCATGGTGTGTCTGGGTCCTCTGCCTCCTCTTTCTCATCTCCCTCTTGCTTTTCCAGCTGCTCTTGCTCCTCCTCTCCTGTCACCTGTGTAGAAAAACCACCCATTTCACTACACATTGCTTGTGTTCCAATTTCCTCCTCCTCCTCTTCCAGTTCAGCCCCCACAGGGCTCATGTGGCTGTGAGATGTAGGCGCCACATCTCCAGTCCCTTGACCAGCCAGCATCTTTTCCAGGAGATGAATCAGTGGAATGATGTTGTTCATCCCGTAGTCCTGGCGACTGAAAAATAAAGTGGCCTTCTCAAAGGGCACGAGCAAACGCAGGTGTCACACATGAGTTGCCACTGGCTAACTTCGAAGTTACACAGGGGAGTACCTCTGTCCGCCTGTATCATTAAGAAATCGTTTATGGCCTTTCTCTGTTCGAATAGTCGGTCCAACGTATGGAGGGTGGAATTCCAACGGGTGGAAATGTCGCATATCAGCCTATGTTGGGGATGCCGTTCTGCCGCTGCAGTTCAAGGAGGGTGTGTTTTGCGGTGTATGAGTGGCTGAAGTTTCTTGGCCATTTTTAGGATGTCTTGCAGATAGATGGAAGACTTCAGGAAACGCTTGACAACTAGATTGAACACGTGCGCCATGCAGGGCACATGGCTCATCCCTCCTTGAAGCAGCGCCGACACCATATTCTTCCCATTGTCAGTCACCATCGTTCCAATTTTGAGTAGTCAAGGAGAAAGCCAGAATTCGATTTCTTGATGAAGGACGCGGAGCATTTCTTCCCCAGGCAAACTATGCGGTATGCTGGTGGGGCACTGTGACATTTCCCTGCAGTGGAGGCTGAAGACACGGTGGATGATGAGGAGACAGAGGTGGACATTGTTTCAGGACCAACGGCGTGAAAACATGGAGGCAGAAGAGGCGTCACCTGGCCGGTTTGGCTGGGCCGGAACCACATTTACCCAGTCGGTCATAAAGGACATACAGTATATTATCCTTGACCGTAGTTACAGCTCCACACGTCGGCTCTGCCGTGCAGTTTGGCAGACAGCGTCAGGCTCCAGGACTGGCCCACCTTCTGTTCTACATATTTGTGCAGGGCTGGTACTGCCTTTTTGGCAAAGAAATGGCGGCTTAGGACTCTCCCACCTCGGCTCGGCACAAGGTGCAGAGTCCAACACTTGGAAAAGGATTCACTGCAGTAACAGCAACTTGGCCAGGAGCACGTTCAGCTTCTGTGCCATTGGATGAGTGCAAGCATACTTTTATCTCTTGGAAATCGCTTCGATGACCGATTGTGGACGGAATGAGTGACAAGGAGTAGGAAGGCGAGGAGCAGAAGCATCAGGACCGGTAGATGATGGGAAGGACAGACAGCTCCCTTCGGCTGAGGTGGCGGAGCCTTGACTGCCTGAAATCGGGTGCGTGCCACTGGGTGCTGCGGCAGGCTGGACCACCACATTAGAGCCACTATTCTCCCAGGCCACTTTATGGTGACGCTGCATATGTTGACACAGTGGCGTGGTGCCAACATTGGCACCCTGGCCACACTTCACCTTCTGCCCTCAGATTCGGCAAATGGCCATGTTCACCTCCTCAGGCGACTAAACAAAAAACTGCCACACCACGAGTAGGTGATTTCACTCCCAACACTCTGCACTGACTGACTGCTACCACCACTGCCTCCGTGAACCCCTGCACCACTACTTTCCGGGCAGGTAGGCTCCTGCAAAGCGGGAGGTCTACCCTGGGTATGGTTGGCTCCCGACCTCCCACTGCTGCTACCCTGCTGACTCCTGGCCACGCTACTGACTTGCTGGCTCCGTTGCTGCCTCACGCGCAAGCAGCCCCTCTCTTCTCCCGATGATGATGAAGCCTCTTCGTCACCCGGCTCCCAATTGTATTTGGCTACATCATCATCGAGTAGTGTCTGCACATCACTGATGTCCTCCTCAACCGTCTCTGAGCCAGGAGCCTGACTGCTCGCAACACCAGTTCCCACGCCACTCTCCTCAACACTACTTGCCCGCCTACCGGAGGAAGCGGCGGATGTCTCTTCCAGATCTTGGCTTGGCAGTAGCTGCTGACTGTCCTCCAGTAGCTCGTCCTCGCCGACTCTTGGCTGTAGGTGTCTGATGTCACTTGGTACAAAGTGGATGACCAAGTCAACCATTCAAGAACTGCTAGGTTGCTGGTGAAGACACGACCGCTAGATGACACCGGGAGTTCAGGCCTCTGGAAGTGACCCCTGCTGCCACGCCCCCTTACTCTGCTGCAACCTGTGCCTGCGCCAGGCCTGTCACTTCTCTGTCTGACATACTGTTAGATCAAAAACATAAATAAAAAGGAAATTAATACACCCCAAAAAAGGCTTTATAACATAAAACTGCACCGCTGAATGACAAATAAGCCCTTATTTTTTTTCCACTTATATACTCAACAAAAGGCTATCATTTTCTCACTTCACCACACAACGGCTAATAAGCCCCTTTTTTTTCCACTAATACACCCCAAAAAAGGCTTTAGAACATATAATTGCACCACTGAACGACAAATAATACTTTTTTTCCCCCACTAATACACGCCAAAAAAGGCTGTAATTTTCTCACTTTACCACACAACGGCTAATAAGCCCTCTTTTTTTGCACTAATACACCCCAAAAGAGGCTTTGGAACATATAACTGCACCACTGAACGGCAAATAAAACTTTTTTTTTTTTTTCATTAATACACCCCAAAAAAGGCTGTACAGTAGAACATATAACTGCACCGCTGAATGGCTAAAAAGCCCTTCTTTTTTTCACTAATACAACCAAAAAAGGCTTTTATAAAACATAAAACTGCACTGCTGAACGGTGAAAAATACTTTTTGTTTTCCACTAATACACTCCAAAAAAGGCTGTCATTTTCTCATGTCACCACACAAAGGCTAATAAGCCCTTTCTTTGCACTAATACACCCCAAAAAAGGCTTTAGAACATATAACTGCACCACTGAACGTCAAATAAGCCCTTATTTTTCCACTAATACACCCCAAAGGCTTTACAACTTATAACTGCACTGCTGAACGGCTAAAAAGCCTTTTTATTTCACTAATACACCCCAAAAAAGGCTTTAGAACATATAACTGAACTGCTGGACGGCAAATAATCAGTTTTGTTTTCCACTGATACACACCGAAAATGGCAGTAATTTTCTGATTTCGCCACACAATGGCTAATAAGCCTTTTTTTTGCACTAATACACCCCAAAAAAGGCTTTAGCACATATAACTGCACCGCTGAACGGCAAATAAGCCCTTATTTTTTTTCACTTATACACGCCAAAAAAGGCTTTAGAACGGCTGGATAATATTTTTTGTTTTCTACTAATACACCACAAAAAAGGCTGTAATTTTCTCATGTCACCAGACAATGGCTAATAAGCCCCTTTTGTTCCACTAATACACCCTAAAAAGGGCTTTAGTAGATATAACTGCACCGCATAAGGGCTAATAAGACGTAGAAATATTTCCTAGTAATACACCCTGTTAATGGCTGTACCAAACAGCACTTGCATCCCAATAACAAAAAAGATTTGCTGGAATTTCAGAGATACAGTCCTGATCAAAAGTTTAAGACCACTTGAAAAATGGCAAAAAATCATATTTAGCATGGCTGGATCTTAGCAAGGTTCCAAGTAGAGCTTCAACATGCAACAAGAAGAAATGAGAGTGAGACAAAACATTTTTTGAGCATTTAATTTAATGAAAACAATGAATAAACTGAAACAGGCTGTTTTTCAGCTGATCAAAATTTTAGTACCACATGCCTTTAAAAGGCCAAATCTGTGCAAAGATGTGTATTCATTGTCATCTTCTGTCAGGTAGTTACACGTTGTGATGGCAAAGGCAAAAAAACTCTCCCTTTTTGAACGTGGTTGGGTTGTTGAACTGCATAAGCAGGGTCTCTCACAGCGAGCCATTGCTGCTGAGGTGGGACACAGTAAGACAGTCATTTGGAATTTCTTAAATGATCCTGAGGGTTATGGAACAAAAAAGTCTAGTGGAAGACCCCAAAAAAATTAATCAGCACTGAGCCGGAGGATCCAATTGGCTGTCCGTCAAGACACTGGGCGATCCTCGACCCAAATGAAGGCCCTTACTGGTGCTGACTGCAGCCCCATAACCATCAGACAACCATCTGAGACTGAAGGGCTTCAAAAACAAAAAACGTCTTCTTGAACGCCACAGAACTGCTCGTTTGGACTTTGCAAGAGAGCACCAAACATGGGACATTCAAAGGTGGAAGAAAGTTTTATTCTCTGATGAGAAATTTTTTTACCTTGATGGTCCTGATGGTTTCCAACGTTACTGGCATGACAAGCAGATTGCACCTGAGATGTTTTCTACGCGCCACAGTGGAGGGGGCGCCATAATGGTCTGGGGTGCTTTTTCCTTCGTGGAACAATGGAGCTTCAGGAAGTGCAGGGGCGTCAAACGGCCGCTGGCTATGTCCACATGTTGCAGAGAGCATTCCTCATGACTGAGGGCCCTCGCCTGTGTGGTAACGACTGGGTTTTTCAACAGGACAACGCTACAGTACACAATGCCCGCAGGACAAGGGACTTCTTCCAGGAGAATAACATCACTCTTTTGGCCCATCCTGCGTGTTTCCCTGATCTAAATCCAATTGAGAACCTTTGGGAAGGATGGCAAGGGAAGTTTACAAAAATGGACAACAGTTCCAGACAGTAGATGGCCTTCGTGTGGCCGTCTTCACCACTTGGAGAAATGTTCCCACTCACCTCATGGAAACGCTTGCATCAAGCATGCCGAAACAAATTTTTGAAGTGATAAACAATAACGGCAGAGCTACTCATTACTGAGTTCATGTTTGGATGTTGGATTTCTGTTTTGGGGGGGTTTATTTTTTTTTAGGAGGTGTGGTCCTAAACTTTTGATCAGCTGAAAAACAGCCTGTTTCAGTTTATTCGTTGTTTTCATTAAATTAAATGCTCAAAAAATGTTTTGTCTCACTCCCATTCTTCTTGTTGCACGTTGAACCTTGGAACCTTGTTAAGATCCAGCCATGTTAAATATGATTTTTTTTTGCCATAATCAGGACTGTATCATCTGTTGCAAACCTGAAAGCAGCAGTATAATGGCAATTTGGATCCCCAGTCAGTCCAGCAAAGTGTAATAGGATTGTTCCTATTACCCAGGCTGTACACTACCCTATTGAACCCTGTTCTCCTTTTATAGTGTGGAATAATTCCTCCATATCCTTTCCCTACACTTCTAATGATCTTTCCCTGAACTTCTATTCAGAAAAATAGAAGTTTCCAAGTCTTTCCAAACACTATCCCTAGTGCCTGCTAATGTCTCTCCCTACACTAAGTACACTGGAAAATGGCAGAATCCAAGATGGCTGAGGCTATTTATAGGGCTGTGACATCATAGGGCTGGCTGCTGATTGGCTGCATGCATGGCATTGTGGGTGATCCCTCGTTCTTTGCTCAGCAGCAGCCATTTTAGGAAAAATTGTGATTTGTTACCACAAAGCGTGAGGAAATTCGGAGCGAATAAAAATTTTCCTGAAATTCGGATTGAATTCCAATTCGCCAACTTCGATTCACTCATCTCTAGTTACATCAAAAGGGACATAGATGCCCGTGATGAGAACATAGTCCTATCACTTTACAAATCACTAGTCAGACCACACATTGAGTACTGTGTACAGTTCTGGGCTCCTGTGGACAAGGCAGACATAGCAGAGCTGGAGAGGGTTCAGAGGAGGGCAACTAAAGTAATAACTGGAATGCGTGGACTACAATACCCAGAAAGATTATCAAAATTAATGTTATTCTCTTTAGAAAAAAGACGACTGAGAGGAGATCTAATTGCTATGTATAAATATATCAGGGGTCAGTACAGAGATCTCTCCCATCATCTATTTATCCCCGTGACTGTGACGAGGGGACATCCTCTGCGTCTGGAGGAAAGGAGGTTTGAACACAAAACAGAAGAAGATTCTTTACGGTAAGAGCAGTGAGACTATTGAGCTCTCTGCTTGAGGATGTGGTGACGGTAAATTCACTAAAAGAGTTCAAGAGGGGCCTGGATGAATTTCTGGAGTGCAATAATATTACAGGTTATAACTACTAGAGAGGGGTCGTTGATCCAGGGAGTTATTCTGATTGCCTGATTAAAGTCAAAATTTTTATTTTTTTCCATTCTCTGGATCATCTTACAGGATAACAGTCTGAACTGAATGGACGGGTGTCTTTTTTCAGGCTAACAAACAATGTTACTATGTTACAATGCAAATGTCCTTTGCACCCCAATCTGTGACTTTTCCCTTCTTATGCCAGGTCTAAAACAGTGGGCGTGGTGTGGGCGGTTAAAAGGAAAGGCTGGCAGGCCCATCTCATTCACCATTTTTTATTCCTGTTTAACGCATAGAAGAGGGTCTAAATGTAAGATAGCGAGGAAGCTGTCTTATATTTAGAAGCGAGGGTGGATCTGCCAAAGTTATGATGAGGCTTGCGCCTCTTCATAACTCTGGCGGATCCACTGCCAGGTATAGGGCTTATTAAGAATGGCATCTAAAACACTGGTCTTAATAAATATGTCCCAATGGTCTTGCCATTGTCGCTGACCACCTTACCCAGTGTCTGGGAGGCAGCCAGTGGGATATTTACTGCTTGATGTACTTTAGCAACTGATCCACTGTGTGGCCTCTCTCATCTAGAATAATGAGAACACTCCAGTTTACACTTATTAGGGTGGGTTCACACTAGCGTTAGGGATTCTGTTATGGCTTTCCGTTATAACATGGTTATAATGGAAAATAACGAAATCCATAAGACGGAAGGACGGATCCGTTCTTCTGCCCATAGACTTGTATTATGACAGAATGCAAAACGGAAGCCTTTAACCCCTTAAGGACCAGGCTCATTTTCACCTTAAGGACCAGGCCATTTTTTGCAAATCTGACCAGTGTCACTTTAAGTGCTCATAACTTTAAAACGCTTCGACTTACCCAGGCCGTTCTGAGATTGTTTTTTCGTCACATATTGTACTTCATGACACTGCTAAAATTGGGTCAAAAAAGTTAATATTTTTGCATAACAAAATACATTTTTTACCAGAAATTTTGAAAAATTAGCAAATTTCAAAGTTTCAGTTTCTCTACTTCTGTAATACATAGTAATACCCCCCAAAAATTGTGATGACTTTACATTCCCCATATGTCTACTTCATGTTTGTAGCATTTTTGGAATGATATTTTATTTTTTGGGGATGTTACAAGGCTTAGAAGTTTAGAAGCAAATTTTGAAATTTTTGAGAAATCTTCAAAATCCCACTTTTTATGGACCAGTTCAGGTTTGAAGTCATATTGTGAGGCTTAGATAATAGAAACCTCCCAAAAATGACCCCATTCTAGAAACTACACCCCTCAAGGTATTCAAAACTGTTTTTTCAAACTTTATTAACCCTTTAGGTCTTCCACAAGAGTTAATGGCAGATGGAGAAACAATTTAGAAATTTCTATTTTTTGGAAAATTTTCCAATATAATCAATTTTTTCCAGGAGTAAAACAAGGGTTAACTGCCAAACAACACTCAAAATGGGTTGCCCTGATTCTGTAGTTTGCAGAAACACCCCATATGTGGTCGTAAACTACTGTTTGGCCGAACGGTAGCACATAGAAGGAGGGGAACACCATATGGGTTTTGGAAGGCAGATTTTGCAGGACTGGTTTTGTTTATACCATGTCCCATTTGAAGCCCCCTGTTGCACCCCTAGAATAGAAATTTCAAAAAAGTGACTCCATCTAAGAAAGTACACCCCTCAAGGTATTCAAAACTGGGTTTACAAACTTTGTTAACCCTTTAGGTGTTCCACAAGAGTTAATGGCAGATGGAGAAACAATTTTGAAATTTCTATTTTTTGGAAAATTTTCCAATATAATCAGTTTTTTCCAGGAGTAAAACAAGGGTTAACTGCCAAACAACACTCAAA
Organism: Bufo gargarizans; assembly: GCF_014858855.1. Lineage (NCBI taxonomy): Eukaryota > Metazoa > Chordata > Amphibia > Anura > Bufonidae > Bufo > Bufo gargarizans. Next base: position 663,227,899 of record NC_058081.1, read on the forward strand.
ATGGGTTGCCCTGATTCTGTAGTTTGCAGAAACACCCCATATGTGGTGGTAAACTACTATTTGGCTAAACGGCAGGACATAGAAGAAGGGGAACGTCATATGGTTTTTGGAAGGCAGATTTTGCTGGACTGGTTTATTTACACCATGTACCCTTTCAAGCCCCCTGATGCCCCCCTAGAGTAGAAACTCCATAAAAGTGACCCCATCTAGGAAACTACGGGATAAGGTGGTTGTTGTTTTGGGACTATTTTTGGGGTAAATTTGATTTTTGGTTGCTCTATATTACTCTTTTTTGAGGCAATGTAACAAAAAAATTAAATTCTAAAATTGTTTCTACATTCGCTATTTAGTTTTGTGGAACACCTAAAGGGTTAACATAGTTTGTAAAGTAACTTTTGAATACCTTGAGGGGTGTAGTTTCTTAGATGGGGTCACTTTTTGGAGTTTCTAGTCTAGGCTACATCAGGGGGGGCTTCTAATGGGACATGGTGTAAAAAAAAAACTGTCCATCAAAATCTGCCTTCCAGAAACCGTATGGAGTTCCCTTCGTTCTATGCCCTGCCGTGCGGCTATATAGCCATTTACGACCACATATGGGGTGTTTCTGCAAACTACAGAATTGGGGCAATAAATGTTTAGTTTTGTTTGGCTGTTAACCCTTGCTTTATTACCGGCAAAATGGATTTAAATTTAAATTTTGCCCAAAAATAGGTGTTTTGGCACCGTTTTTATTTTATATTTTTAACACCGTTCATCCGAGGTGTTTGGTAAAAAGTTATTTTTATAGCGACGACTTTTACGCACGCGACTATGCCCAATATGTATGGCTCTCAGACTTTGGAGACACTAAGCAGGCATCCTAAAACTGTGGCCCTCCAGATGTTGTAAAACTACAATTCCCACCATGCCCTGATGATGGCTGTAGGTTGTCTGGGCATGCTGGGAGTTATGGTTTTACAACATCTGGAGGGCCGCAGTTTGAGGATGCCTGCACTAAAACTAATATTTTTTGGGGGAAAGAAAAATTGTTTTCGTGTCTCCAAAGTCTGAGAGCCATAGTGTTTTATGTTCTCTAGTGGACTGTTGGGGATTATAAAAATTTAGTACTCCATGGAAGTGTGATACTCCCTGAAGCAATCGATAATGCAGAGGCCCGGATGATCGGGGCACGTGTCACATTGAGTGGTGGTGTCCTTCCGTATCCCCCTCTTGTGACACACTCTGCACTTTTTTTGGGTTCGTCCCTTCTTTCCAGTATGGGGGACCACACCTGGAAAGTGTTGGCCAGGGACGATCCGGGCGCCTCCAGTTCCCGAGGTACTCCGGCCTGCTCTTTCCCGGTCCGAAAAGATCAGGTCCTTGAGGACTGCCTCATAGAATTGGAGGAATGTCCCTGTGCTGCCAGTGCTTCGGGATAGTACAAAAGAGTTGTACATGGCAACCTGCACCAAGTAGACCGCAACTTTTTTGTACCATGCCCGGGTTTTGCGCATGGCGTTATATGGCGTGAGGACTTGATCAGAGAGATCAACTCCTCCCATATACCGATTGTAGTCGACGATACAATCGGGCTTGAGGACCGTTGCCGCGGTACCTCGCACAGGGACTGGGGTGGTGCTGTTACCGTGGATTGTGGACAGCATAAGGACATCCCTCTTGTCCTTATACCTGACCAGCAACAGGTTTCCACTGGTAAGTGCACGGGTCTCACCCCTGGGGATAGGTACCTGGAGGGGGTAGGCAGGGAGGCCGCGTTGATTTTTCCGCACGGTCCCACAAGCGAACGTGGATCTGGCGGCAAGGGACCTGAACAAGGGAATGCTGGTATAAAAGTTATCCACGTACAAGTGGTAACCACTATCCAGCAGTGGGTACATAAGGTCCCACACGAGTTTCCCGCTAACACCCAGAGTGGGGGGACATTCTGGGGGTTGAATACGGGAATCTCGCCCCTCGTACACACTAAATTTGTAAGTGTACCCTGAGGTACTCTCACAAATTTTGTATAGCTTCACGCCATACCTCGCCCGCTTTGTGGGAATGTATTGGCGGAAACTGAGTCTCCCCTTGAACGCAACGAGAGACTCATCAACCGCGACCTCCCTTCCAGGTACGTAGGCCTGCTGAAATGTGGCCCCAAAGTGATCGATGACCGGCCGTATCTTATACAGCCGGTCATAGGCAGGATCACCTCGGGGTGGACATGCTGCATTATCGGAATAATGCAGACATTTCCGGATGGCCTCAAACCGGTGACGTGTCATGACCATACTGTACAGTGGGGTCTGGTACAGGACGTCCCCACTCCAGTATTGCCTGACACTGGGTTTTTGGACTAGACCCATATGCAGCACGAGGCCCCAAAATGTCCTCATCTCGGCTGCACTGACCGGCGTCCAGCCACCGGGTCTAGCCAAAACTGAGCCTGGGTTTTGAGCGACGAACTGTTGGGCGTACAGATTCGTCTGCTCCACCATCAAATTCACCAGTGGGTTACTGAAAAAAAAACTAAAAAAGTCTATTTCAGTAAACCCCACTGTGGGAATCTGGATTCCAGGATTGCCAGCGAAATCCGGAATCTCAGGCTCAAAGTCCACTGGGGGACACCAGCTAAGTTCATCGGCAGGGGGCTCCGGTGAACTTATTTGGTGGGCCGGGAAACCAGTACGAACCCCAGGGCGGCTCGTACTAGGGTGGGCCACAGGATCCCTAGCATGTGTGGCCCCTGGCTCCGCCTGGCGGCGTCTCCGCTGCCTTGGTGGCTCATCGTCATCCGATGATGAGGAGGAGGATGCGGATGACAAAAGGAACGTGGGGTCATCCTCATCCTCACTGGGGCTCTCAGAGTCGGAGGCAATCTGGGCATATGCCTCCTCGGCCGAGAACACCCGGCGGGCCATGGGTGTGTGTGTGTGTATGTGCGTGCGTGTAAACCTTTATTCTATGTGCGTGTGAGTGGGGGCACGGGTGTTCACGTACTAAAAAGTCCAGGCAAAAAAAATGGGCAAGTGTTAGGAAAAAAAAAAAAAAAAAAGTTCAAACTTGCTGATCAGCGGTTCAACGCTGATCAGCGGTCGGTGGGGTGGTGGGGCGGGCGATGCGCTAACAGTGGACGGACGCTAAAAAGTGCCGGCCAGTCAGCGCACGCAGAAAAAAAAAAAAAGTGGTGGTGGGGGAAGGGTCTGGTGGTGGGGGGAGGGGGTTGGTGGGTGGGGGGGGGGGCTGGTGGTGGGGGGGATGCGGGGGGGGGGCAAGTGGCAGGGGGGTCTGGGGTCTGAAAGTTGAAACAAAAAAGTTTGGAATAAATGTGCTTTTTTTTTTTTTCTAACTTTTCCCTTCTATCCCTGCCTAAAGGTGCCTCTCCCTCACTGACCCTAACCTACCTGGGTGGCGATGGGTGCAGGAGGGTGATGGATGCCGATTTAGGGGGACACAGGAGCTGGTGCTGGACGATGCTGCACGGTCAGGGTGCTGGACAGGAAGAGGAGGGGAGAGAGGAGCGCAGGAAGTTTGAATCTCGCGCCTCTCTCCCCTGCACCAATCAGCACCCTGGACAGCGGCGTTCAGCACCAGGGCCAGCACCGCCTCCTCAAATCCTCGGACTGCGATTGGTGGTGTAAAATTACGCCACCGATCGCAGTCTTTTTCCGGTTCATCGGGTCACAGGACACCCGAATGGACCGGAAACGCAGAAAACCGCAGGTCTGAATTGACCTGCGGTTTTCTGCGATCGCCGATACGGGGGGGTCCAATGACCCCCCCCCTGCGTTGTTACGGGATGCCGGCTGAATGATTTCAGCCGAAATCCCGTTTCGATTAACCCCCGCGGCGCCGGAATTCAGATTTTAAGTCAGGACGTACCGGTACGTCCTCGGTCCTTAAGGACTCGGGAAATAGGGCGTACCGGTACGTCCTCGGTCCTTAAGGGGTTAAAAGGTATTCCGTTTGCACTCCGTCCTAATAGAAGTCTATGGGAATCAAAACGGATCCGTCTGGATCCCGTTATGCAAGACGGATCCATTATGCTTTCCCTTAGACTTCTATTAGGACAGAAAGCAAACCGAATGCCTTTTAAAGGCTTGCGTTTTGCATTCTGTCTGGGCATTCCGTTATTTTCCGTTATAACCATGTTATAACGGAAACCCATAAAGAAATCCCTAACGCTAGTGTGAACCCACCCTTATAAGAGGGAAGGGGAGCAGCAGCAATGTTCTGTTCTGTTTATGTTGGGGACAGGAGGATCTCCATGGAGGAGAACATGTAGGAGGCTGATAAGCACCTAGTGTGGGAACTAGACTGTCACAAACATGTTGTAACAGAATGGTAAGTAATACAACATGTTTAGTAAAATGGGCATAATAATGCAGTTTAGCAGTAAAATGTGTTCACTAACACAGGTATACTAATGGCGTTATTTGGCTTTTCAGGTAGTGGTGCAAGCATAGTCACGCCTTCCAAAGCCAAATTTCAGCTTTAGTGCTCAGGGCGTCTTCACCTATGAGGGCAGCCCCTCACAGGTAAAGAGTAGAGATGAGCCAAGCGAGCTTCGGATGGTACATCCGAAGTCGCTTTGTTCATAACTTCGGATTGATAACTAACTTTGGCTCATCGGAGCCCATACATACGGATCTCTGCACAGTATTTATCTGAATTTATGAACAAAGCAACTTTAGATGTAACATCCGAAGCTCCTTCACTCATCTCTAGTGAAGAGCTCTTGGTAATGAGACAAATCAATTCATGAGAATCATTTCGCTCCACCCTAATCTACATGTGGCCACCTAGTGGTTGTCTGTGAAATTGCAGCCTGTTAAGGTCTTTGCTAGTATGTTACGGTAACATACTGAATTTGTATCATGAGAAATTGGAGCCCATAAACAAATTTGAGGAAATTTATGGGTGGACACATCTGTTGGCTTATTTACAACTGATGTAAAAAAATTCTCTGTTTAGCGAGTGAATTCTGACTCCACAGGAGTCAAGTTCTATCAGCAGAAGAGACAATGTGAGTGTGTTCACACTTGTGGGGGGAGGGATTTATTATGAGGAGAATATTTGAGGTCAGTTTTGCTTGAGTCTGTGTAGGAGGACTCTATTCCACATTTATCAAATGTCGCTTTTTGTTTGATACATTTGGCTTGTCCTTAAACCTAACACTTCTGTCTAGAGAAGCTCCTTCAGTATTCCTACTCCATCCTTCTCCTTTTTAAAAAAGTCGCAATGATAAATATAGAGTGACACACATTAACATAGCTAACACCCACTTTTCCACCCATAGTACAAAACGGGAGTGAGTGGCATAAAGATGCAAAAAGTCACAACATTTTTTGTAAAAAGTTGCAAATTATTGCGCAATATTAAAAATTTTGCAAAAGCGAGTACAAAAAATTTACAAAAGTGTTATTTTGTGACTTTTTGATGCCAGAATTCTGGAGTGAAGGTATGATAAATTTGGGCCTTGGTATTTGCATAATTTTTTTGCTGCATTTTACATGTTTTTTAAAAATAAAAATTCCTTACAAAGTGAGTACTCTGAACACTCCGGCCCACAGACTACAACACCCAGCTATTGATCCTGCAGGTGCATCCCCCAAACCCGAAAAATATCAAAAAGCAGGCTGCGTGACTGAGAAAACTACCTCGGGGAGAAACTGAGAGCTGGAGAGACATAACAAACAAGATAGGTTAGTGGGAGAAAGAAGATGTGATTGCCTCAGTCTGTAGAATGATCTAACACATCAGGGTGGAAGTGGAGTAGAGATTACACAGAAGGACGAGATGAGATTGTGATATATATCCCTGAAATGGAATGACAACTTGGCTCCAATTTTGGAGTCATCTAAGAAAACATAAAAGCAAGAGCAACATCTAATTTCTAAGTTCTCAATCAAGTTCTATCTACATAGACTAAATCATCTGTAGACCTGTTCCTGCATGCAAGGTTGTTCCTGTGTAACAATAAAAAAAACCTCTTAGTCTTAATATCACAAGCCGAGCTCTATAGTATACCCCTGCGATACGTTAGCATTTTACGGTAATTCTTGTGTCTTTTGTACTACAAATGGGAGTAAACACAGGTGTCCCTTATTCACCATCTGATATTTGATCTTATTAAAGAACAGGTGGCACCAGCCACATAAGAGAGCTCATGGGTACTGGAAGCGTTCATTTTGGCTGGCAAAAACACAAATGGCTGTTGTCAATGAAAACGCTGGCAATTAACCAATTATAATCATAACAAGTTTGATCATTTTTACTAATACACATGAAATATATCCACTGTGTGTAGAGCTGTAACGCTTACCTTCCTCCAGCGTTCTTTTCAGATCTTCTCTCTGCAGATGTGTCCTTCCTTTATGTGTACAGCTTTTCACCTCTCAATAGCGGCAAAGTTCATACCACCTTGTGGGAGTGGAGGTTGAAGAACGTGCAATTTCTTAGACTCCACTCCCCATTTCAGCCCTATTCCAAATCCGTCAGAAAACCATTGAGTCCACACCATCACTGTTGACCTCATATCATGTCCCCAAGAAGCATCACTTCACCTCTTCCTCCCACACTGATTGACAGAGCAAGATACTGCATGCACCGCTTGTATCTCCAAGCGTGGATAGTGAGAGCAGGATCCGGCAACACTACAATCAACACATGCACAGTTTGAATTTCAGAGCCAGTGCATGAGATTTCAGGGCCAGGTGAAGTGGTGCTCTAAGGAGCTAGGCCATCCTCTTGGGGCTTCAAGCTCCTCATAAACATAAAAATAAAAGAACACATTTCTTTAAAATTACTCCTCTGATTGCTTCAACACTAGGTGTTGATGCACTAAGCATGATCAACTCTATCGGGCAGTATAGTTTCTTAGGGTTGATCATGCTGACAGAGTGTGGTTTAATCAAAGTCAAAGTTGCCGACCTGATTTTATCTTATCCAAAAATCACAGACAGCAGCATCTGTATGAGCACACAGGTAAGGCCTTCATCACACAGCGTAGTTTCTGTCCATATCTCAGCTGCTTTTCTTGCGGATCAGATGCAGACCCATTTATTTGAATGGGGCAGCAAAAGATGCCAACAGCACACCTTCCACTTTGTGGACAAGGATTGGCCATTTCTACAGAAGTTAAAAAATAAATGGTGGCACTCGGCAGAGATCCGTGTTTTACAGATTCATAATTTGCAGACCGCAAAACACGGCCGTGAGCATGAGCCCTAAAGATGATAAAGTAGCTCAAAATTCTGATATAAACTCAGTTGCAGAATTTACCGGAAAAATGATTACACAGTATGTACCAGTTTCTCCAGCTTCAAAATGATCACAGATACATAAATTTTTTTAAGGACTCAATCTTTAAAGACTGTCTGGGAATTTATAGACGGTTGGCAACCCTGATGAGTTGTCTTCCAAAACTCCTGGCAGACAGCTGACTTTCTCGCTTCCTGTGCATTGGTCACTAGAGGGGAAATGCCGTATGAGATGTGGCCCTTCCAATAAATATCTGTCAACAGTGTCCGTCATAATGTGAGCTGCTGCTTGTTAACGGCTGGATCATAGATGGATACTAACCATGAAGCCCCCTTTTTGATGATGCCATATCTTATCCAGACAAGCCCTTTAATTCGATTCAGGGACTTCTTCTGGATCTCTTTTTCATCCTCTGTCATCTTGTGACACATTTATTAGTGTCCTCGCGTGCACTTCACAGCTCGATGTTTCCCTCTCATTACTGTCAGGCAATATTCATCTGTAACGTGTAACAGAACCCACAGTTTTGTTGTCATGTTTTACACAGTAATTATGGAAGCGTTTCGATAAGGCCTTCATTTCTTGGGACAGTCGACGATCTTCTTGACAACTAATTGGCTGATTAATATTATGCCGGAGAACTGAAAAAAAACCTTCCATTTTAGCTTTTTCCGAGCCGTGCGTCAACAGCTGCAGATGGACTGGTTTACAGCTGGTGGCTTCCATACAGATGGCATAGATGACTATGATGTGCAATGCTGGCGTTCCTCCTCCAGGGACTTTGTGCGTTCAATTAACATTTCCCTGAAATGTTCATTTATGAACCTATATTTACCGTACCGATCCATGGCGCTAAATATTCATTGTAAATGGGAAGCAAGGTAGACGGGGATTAGCGCTACACATAAGCAGTGTATGTTGAGGATTAGGGCTAAACATAAGCAGTGTATATGGAGGATTAGCACCATACACAAGCTGTCTACATGGTAGGATTACTGCTAACAGGACGGCTCACAATCTCGCGGGAGGGTGTAAATCTTATGTTTTTGTAGGTGCGACACAAAACAGTGCAATTCTTTACAATTACAGGGTATATACCTAAGGTGCCTGCAACTCACTTAGCTGCAAGCTGGCTGACTCAATGACCTCCTCTCCAGAAGCAGAAGTGAGGAATAAAATACATCTCTTGGGGGCAAAGGAAGTCCCTGTTAGTGACATCTTTCGCAGCTTGATTTATATTTCAGCAGCTGTTGTTTCACCGTGGGGTATGGTTCTGACAAACCGCTCAGCCTGAGAAATGTGCAGCCTTTGTTTTTTTTTTGCTTGTTTTTTGAGCTAAAGGATGTGGTACCAGATTCCTGTGAATGGAAAAAGAATGTCTGCCTTCCAAATGCCTAAGACTCTTGATTAAGAAAATAATCTTATATAGCTTTTTAATAATCAGCAGCTTATATTATATTATATGTAAGTGTGGGATTTATCCTTAGCTACTGGTAACAAGATGCGTCAGAATGGAATCTGTAGTGTGGACCTGGACTGGTCCTTCTGTCATTAGGCTCCTGTATGAGACAGATAATAGCCAGTAGTGATGACAGAAGTATTGAAAATTGATTCAGCTGCTTCGCCGAATTTTACAAAAACAATCACTTTGTGACGAATTACTTTGTCATAAAGCACATTTCTTTCTAAGTAGTGGGTGCAATGACAAGGAGTGGCGATTGTACCGTTCCCTGTCATTATACCCCTCAGATGCCGCATTCACAGCTGATCGTGATTGGCATCTGACATTAACCCCTTAAGTACCTCTGTCGTATATGTAAGGCAGAAGTCCGGTCCCCAAACATGGCGCCCGCTCGCACGTGCAGCGGGCGCCAATGCCTCCAGTTTCTGCTATTTTAAATAGCAGAGACCCACGGCACATATATTCGATCAGCTATAAGGCTGATCGCATACATTTTCCCCTTCAGATGCCTCAGTCCGGAAGTCAAAGTCACGCCCTTCCGCTCCGGTAACAGCGTTCCCCGACTGAGATTGGGGAACCTGTTATATCTATGAAATAGCCCAAAGCAGGCTTCGGAGCTTATTTCAGGACTACACCAATACAGGCCACTAGGTGGCAGCATTGTATTGGTATAGTGCAAATGAAGTCTTCAGTGATGGCTATTTAGCCATCAATGAACACAATGGGCAATCTAATGATTGCCAGTTATTGTCACCCAAGGTGACTTAAAAAAAAGTAAAAAAAAAGTTTTTACAAATATAAAAAATAAAAAAATAAAAATACTTAAACAAGAAAAAAAATAAACATCATGGGCATCCCCGTGTGCAAAAATGCCCATACAATTAAAATATAACAATATTAATGGCATACGGCAAATGGCGTAACAGGAAAAAAAATAAAAAGCCAATTTGCTATTTTTTTGGGTCTAATTAAAAACAACAGATCGTCCCACTAAAAATGAGCCCTCACATAGCTGCGTACACATAACTACAAAAAACGTCATAGGGGTCAGAATATGGTTATTAAAAAAAAAATCTCCTCAAAGGTTTTAATTTTAATTAAGTGTGGTGTTGTTGCAACCGTACAACTTGTTCCGCAAAAAATAAGCCATCATAATAAAAAAGTTAGGACTATAAGAAGGCGGGGAGTGAAAAACAAAAAGGCAAAAATGGAAAATCTCAGGGTCCTTAAGGGGTTAATATTAAAGTGTAAAAAAAAAATTATAATTGCATAATACTTACCTAATCCATTTAATCGCGAAGAGCCTGCTGCCGCCATCTTGATTGAAGATATAGCATAAAATCTCACGCAGCCTGTGATGATGTCATCATGTCGGCGGGCGTGGTGACGTCATACGGCATCTTGCACGGAGATTTGGCTTGTGATCTTCAATCCGCGCTCAAATGGATAAGGTAAGCTTGATTTTGAATTTTTACCGCCATTCAGGGAAAATCGATTCGCTACCACGAAGCACGAGAAAATTGGGTTTCCCTGATAATTGGATCAATGTCCACTTCGTGAACTTTGATTCTCTCAACACTAGTAGCCAGGATGATTGGAGACAGAGGGAGCATCCTACCAGGGATAACTACAACTCCCAGTATGCCCAGTCTGCCTACAGCAGGGCATGATGGGATTTGTAGTTTTACAACAGCTGGAGAGACGCAGTTTGTCCATCCCTGCCCTAGACCAAAATAATCATTGCAGTTCAATGATGCATTTAATTCCTGCTGTTAGTGTTTAGAACAGGCAAATTGTAAGGGCAACCACCACCTGGCAGATGGGCAAGGAAACGGCTTACAAGCCCCCTGGTTTTAGCAACTAGCCCGACTTCCTAGAACAGTGATGGTGAACCTTTTACAGACCGAGTGACCAAACTACAACCCTATTTATCGCAAAGTGCCAACACAGCAATTTAACCTGAACACTACAGTGCAATATAGTATGTACTTTATCATGTAGCTATAATATACTGCCTACATTCAGTGCACTGCCTGTGCCGTTCATAGTGCGCCCTGCGCTGATGAATGGCAGAAGTCTAAGGCAGATAGGTACACCATAGACTTTTTCCGGGGGGAAGGGGGGGGTGCCACCTGTGCCAAAGGTCCGCCACCACTGCCCTGGACAATTCTATGTGTCTGGGTAAGTCTCAGTGCACATATTTACTTATTTATTTTACTCACTTCTATAGCACTGACATATTCTGCATCGCTTCACAGGCATTAAAGGGAATCTGTCTCCAAAGGAGCTCACAGTCTAAATTCTCTATCAGTATGACTTTGAAGTGTGGGAAGAAACCACTGCCTAACGCAGGGAGAATAATCTAACCCCATGCTGATGTTGCCCTAGTTCATAATCGAACCTAGCACCCCAGCACTGCAAGGCCCCCTAAGCCCACTATTTCTATACTTTAAAATGTTGCTTCCTGTGAGATGAGAATTTTATCAAAGAAGTACCAAAAGTGCCAGGCATCATTATTGCTATCCTGAAGATTCTGGGGTAACATCTGGACTCTTCGTGCTGCGATTGGCCAGCACTGCAGCAAGGGACACGCCTCCTACAAAAAATCTGTCCAATACAACAGACGGAGCTGAGACACCGGAGCCTATACCGGGGCGAACGGAGCGGCGCCCAGGCATACTAGTAAGTGCAGGGGGATCCCTGGGCGCCGCTCTGCCCACAGATAGAGTTAGTTTTTAGTTTGCATACGAGTGAAAGGTCCTCTTTAAACCATCTGAGTAGGGCAAAAGACCACCGAACTCCCATCTCCTTCCAAAAAGTTATAGGCACAGTAGTGCATTTAGAAGAAATTTTAGTAACACTGTCTCACTTATTTTAAGTTATGTATTAATAGTTCTCCCAAAGGTACACTCAGTTCATTATACAGGGAGTGCAGAATTATTAGGCAAGTTGTATTTTTGAGGATTAATTTTATTATTGAACAACAACCATGTTCTCAATGAACCCAAAAAACTCATTAATATCAAAGCTGAATATTTTTGGAAGTAGTTTTTAGTTTGTTTTTAGTTTTAGCTATTTTAGGGGGATATCTGTGTGTGCAGGTGACTATTGCTGTGCATAATTATTAGGCAACTTAACAAAAAACAAATATATACCCATTTCAATTATTTATTTTTACCAGTGAAACCAATATGACATCTCAACATTCACAAATATACATTTCTGACATTCAAAAACAAAACAAAAACAAATCAGTGACCAATATAGCCACCTTTCTTTGCAAGGACACTCAAAAGCCTGCCATCCATGGATTCTGTCAGTGTTTTGATCTGTTCACCATCAACATTGCGTGCAGCAGCAACCACAGCCTCCCAGACACTGTTCAGAGAGGTGTACTGTTTTCCCTCCTTGTAAATCTCACATTTGATGATGGACCACAGGTTCTCAATGGGGTTCAGATCAGGTGAACAAGGAGGCCATGTCATTAGATTTTCTTCGTTTATACCCTTTCTTGCCAGCCACGCTGTGGAGTACTTGGACGCGTGTGATGGAGCATTGTCCTGCATGAAAATCATGTTTTTCTTGAAGGATGCAGACTTCTTCCTGTACCACTGCTTGAAGAAGGTGTCTTCCAGAAACTGGCAGTAGGACTGGGAGTTGAGCTTGACTCCATCCTCAACCCGAAAAGGCCCCACAAGCTCATCTTTGATGATACCAGCCCAAACCAGTACTCCACCTCCACCTTGCTGGCGTCTGAGTCGGACTGGAGCTCTCTGCCCTTTACCAATCCAGCCACGGGCCCATCCATCTGGCCCATCAAGACTCACTCTCATTTCATCAGTCCATAAAACCTTAGAAAAATCAGTCTTGAGATATTTCTTGGCCCAGTCTTGACGTTTCAGCTTGTGTGTCTTGTTCAGTGGTGGTCGTCTTTCAGCCTTTCTTACCTTGGCCATGTCTCTGAGTATTGCACACCTTGTGCTTTTGAGCACTCCAGTGATGTTGCAGCTCTGAAATATGGCCAAACTGGTGGCAAGTGGCATCTTGGCAGCTGCACGCTTGACTTTTCTCAGTTCATGGGCAGTTATTTTGCGCCTTGGTTTTTCCACACGCTTCTTGCGACCCTGTTGACTATTTTGAATGAAACGCTTGATTGTTCGATGATCACGCTTCAGAAGCTTTGCAATTTTAAGAGTGCTGCATCCCTCTGCAAGATATCTCACTATTTTTGACTTTTCTGAGCCTGTCAAGTCCTTCTTTTGACCCATTTTGCCAAAGGAAAGGAAGTTGCCTAATAATTATGCACACCTGATATAGGGTGTTGATGTCATTAGACCACACCCCTTCTCATTACAGAGATGCACATCACCTAATATGCTTAATTGGTAGTAGGCTTTCGAGCCTATACAGCTTGGAGTAAGACAACATGCATAAAGAGGATGATGTGGTCAAAATACTCATTTGCCTAATAATTCTGCACTCCCTGTATATAAAGATTGTTGAGACTACTGAGCAATTAGATAGTCTGTCGGAATCGACAGCCTCTCTCACACTGTGTTATCTATTTCCTATATTCAACTGAATTGCATTGAGAATATTGACACAGAGCCGGAGTAATACTCGAGGTCAGTTGTTTTATACAAGTGGGAGTAATCTGATATTTTGAAGTAAGACTTAGGCACCATCACAATCAGCTGAAGAGATGAGCGAAGTTTAGAAAAACTTGTTTTGGCAGCTTTGCTGAAGTTCAGAAAGAAGTTAGAGAGGCCAGACTAGAACGCAAGGTAAGGGGAGGCTGATATGTTTTGGTAGGAAGGGCCTGGGAAGGAATTAGTTAACAGTGGTGGGGAGGAGTGGTTAGGGAGATAAGGGGGCGGGGTTCAAGTTTTAAATAGTGGTGACCGAGAGAGAACAGGCACCATTTTGTGGGAAAATGAACTCACTCCCACCCTAAGGTTTGTATGGTGCAATATATGTATATGTTTCTAAGGAAATATGGGGGTGTTTTGTGTGGTGGCTGGTGGCGGCCACGGATGTCAGAGTAGGGTGGTCTATGGGCAAAAGGTTGCTGTTGCGGCAGTCGTGGCGGTGGGAGATCATAGAAGCTGGTGGTATATGACGGTATTTGGAAATGGGAGGGCCTCAATGGTGGGGTTGGACTCTCATAGTTTCAGGCACTTGGTGGATCGGAGAGGCGTCCATCAGTTGGTGTCTCCGAGCTGGTGTTTGCGGCTGGAGGCAAGATGGAATTGCCAGGTTGGCTTCTGGTGGATTGTAACAGTTTGGGGCTTCTACGATCTCCCTCGTCAGGGGTTAATGTTAATTTTAATGTTATGGTTATTTATGGATGTATTTATTTTATTAATAAAACGGCTGCTGTGGCCGATTTAATCCAATCAGAGTGTGTGGTGTCTTATTGGGTAGGTATTTTGGTGGGGCGTAATAAGGGAAAAGTGGGAGAAGGCCCTGAGTAAATAACCAATAACCTATTCATGCTTAGTTGCAAATTAATTTGTCGCAATCACTATACATTAGATATGCCCAGGCCACTCTGCCTAAAATAAACTGTGGCTGTAATACTGATGCGCAGTAACTCTACAGCTAACATAACAGATCAACTATGAATATTGGTGCACAGCACACTTGTGTGCACAGCGATAAATTAGACCTGATTGTAATACTGACGGCACAGTAACTCTACCACTAACAGAATGGATTATCTAGGACTCTGTGCACTGCACAGTTATGTACACGGCGATAAATTGTAGCACAGTCTGTAGTTTAGCAGTCTCATACGCTCTCCCTGCATTCTCCCTGCACTCTCCCTGCATTCTCCCTGCATTCTCCCTGCACTCTCCCTGCATTCTCCCTGCATTCTCCCTGCACTCTCCCTGCACTCTCCCTGCACTCTCTCTGCATTCTCCGTGCACTCTCCCTCTCCAATATTGTCCTACACTCTCTGTTAACAGTTTGCAGCAACACTGTCCCTAGTGCATGAGCGTCTTGTCACGTCTCTCCATATGCTCAGCTCACAGGGAAATGGTGGCGACCGTGCGGTATCAGGGTTTGATAGGGCTCTGCTGAGCTGTGACATCACAGGGAATGGCTACCTGCGGATTGGCTCACTGCACAACATTATGGATGATCTCGCGTTTCCGGGCTTGTCTTCTCTACACTTACTTTCAGTTTCTAACACATGCATCTGCCATGTTTTAGGAAAACAGATCAGTTGCCACAAAGCGTGAGGAAATTCGGATTTATTTAGAATCGAAGTGTTCCTAAACTTCTGACCAAATTCTGCTTCGGATGCTTTGCTTTGCTCAACACTGCAAGCGGTTACACAAGTGGCACAAACGCGCTAGCTCAGTCACAATCATATACTGAGTAATACAGCCGCTTCTATGAATCAGGCTTTCTGTGCTCAGCTGTAGTAAACAGATAATTGACATGTCATCAGCTTCTTATTGCCGCTTTACTGAATGAGGGAACATGGGAAAAACGGTGTACGACAATCCCCAAAGGTTTGTAGGCCAGTTCACCCATTCTGCAAACGATGCCTGCCAGTCCAAAAGAAAGAAAGTTCCGGTGCTCACTCACTTTACTACGAAACAAAGGAAGCAAACAATAAAAATGAATCATAACAAGGTAATTATTAGCATCCTGGAACATTGCAAAAGCGCCAGGGGATTCAGCATAAAACGCAGCACAGACCTTTTGTTCTCCTTAGCAGAAATGTGCTGTAGATGTTCTGTAACCACTAGAGCCGTTCTAATTTATGTCATGTATAAATATTAGGCAGCTTCCAAGAGCTGGACCGTCTCCATTGAGCAGAGGAACGTGTATCGCTGTAATGAGAACACCTAATAATAACATAAAGTACTAAGCCAAAAGTGACATAGGCTTTCTGAGACATTTCGCAAATGGTATGCGGTCGTCTATAAGATTTGCCTGCATGGTTTCTGGGACATGTTTCACAGTTGCTGGATTAAGGATATTAAGGAGACAACCAAATTAATGTGAGAGCCGTTGGGGAAATCAACAGACTACATGGAGCCACCTACTGACCCAGGCAACTTGCATTCTAAATAATACCACAACATGGGTATTTCTCTGGGTGCAAGGAAGCATTATTTATTCATTTTTTAACCAAAATCATTTTATTTTACTATTTCCATTGACATTGAATTACCTATGGCCTGAAATGGTTGAATCATTTCCAGGTACTAACAACCATCACTAGGCAGGGGTGGGTCCCAACCCTGGGCTTGGCTCCTTCCGAGTCAGTGGGAAAGTTTGAACCTCTGGAGACCAGAGTTGGGGCCCAAGAGAAAAAAATTCCAGAGAACCTTCCAGTCTGAGTGCAGAAAAGATTGTGTACAGAAGGTTAAAGGTATTTTCCCGGGAGTTTTAGGCCTCATGGACACGGCCGCTGCCCGACCGTGCCCATATTACGACCGCAAACAGGGGTTCTGCAATATGCAGACACCGGCCTTGTGCACAGCGCATCTCAGATACAGACACATTCACTTGAATGGGTCTGCAATCCGAAAGGTGCGGTGCAGAACGGAGGCATAGAACCCCACAGAGGTACTATTGCGTGATTCCCTGGGGTTTCTCTCTGTGCCTCCGCACTGCAAAAAATTTGAACATTTGAATATTTTTTTGCAGTGTGGACGGATCGCAGACCCATTCAAGTTCAATGGGTCTGGATCTGTCTGCGGAATCTGCACGGATGTTGCCCGTGCATTGGGGACCGCAAATTGGAGTCCCCAATGCACAGAACGCCTGGGCAACGGCCATATGCATGAGTCCTTACACTGATGACATATCCTCTGACTAGGTCATCAGTATCTGATCCGTTGAGGTTCCCCACGATCAGCTATTGGAGAAGGCAGTGACGCTGCAGACTTCTCCAGCTCTTCCTAGGCCATGTGAAGTCACCTTCATCAGTCACATGGCCTAGATGCAGCTCAGCCCAAGGGAAGTGAATGGGACTGAGCTGTGATACCAAGCACAGATGCTATCCAACGTTGGCTATATGCTTGGTTTGCTGAGAGAAGATCACAGCTCTATTGTGAGCATCAGCGTCTTCTTAAACAGTTGAATGGTGGGAGTCCTGGGTGTCAGACCCCACCATCAGATACCGATGACCTATCCAGAGGATTGGTCATCAGTGTAAAACTCCTAGAAAACCCCTTTAACCCCATAATGCATAATGCCGTACATGTACTGCATTATGCGCCCGCAGCCATACAGCCATAGATCATACAGCCGGCACCAGGCCTCAATGACGGAGAACAGCGATCCCACCGAACCCCGTCATTTAACCGTTCAGATGCTGGGATCAATGCTGATCACAGCATCTGTGGAGATAGGCCAAGGCATGTGGCTTCCTGTGCCTTCTATTTGAAGCCCCGGGGCTCCGATCAGTTAGCATGGCAGCCAGGATGCTGCTACTCAAAGGCATAGCTCAGCATGGAGAGTGTAAAAATCTTATTCACCTTAATAGATCTCTATTAAAGAGGTTGTCCGGGTTCAGAGCTGAACCTGGACATACCCATAATTTCACCCAGGCAGCCCCCCTGATGTTAGTATCAGAGCATTTTATGCTTAAATACACCCTTTTGCCCTGTGCTAGATCGCGCAGGGCAAAGGCTCTTTTGTATACTATAACACACTGCCGGGCGGAGGCTTCAACCCGGCAGTGTGTTCGGTAAAGTCACAGGCTCTGATGGATGGGCTTTAGCGCTGCCCTAGCCGTTTTACAGGCTAGGGCAGCGCTAAAGCCTGTCCATCAGTGCCAGTGGTGTCACCGGGCTCACTGCTAGGTGGCAGCCCCAAGGAGAGCCCGGTTCGTCACTGGAACTCCAGAAAATGCCTTTGCCCTGCGGGATTCAGCTCAGGGCAAAGGAGAGCATCGGAGTGTGAACTGCTCCGATGCTCAAGTCAGGGGGGCTGCCTGGATGAAAATGGGGATATGTCCAGGTTCAGCTCTGAACCCGGACAACCCATTTAAGCCTCTTGCACACAACCATATGCCCTCCGAGATATACAGTCCGTGAGCAGGCCATATGTCCCGGAGCGACATTGATTGTGCGCATGGGAGCACACAGCATCATAGATTACAATGATGCTGTGGATGTCGGGCCTCCCGCGGGACTATTGTACTGCACTCATATGATCACACTAGCGTTTCTATTTTCTGGTATTGAGATCCGTCATAAGGTCTCAATGCCGGAAAAAAATGCTTCCTTTTTATCCCCATTCATTTTCAATGGGGACAAAATGTAACTTTGCAAGCTGCGTTTTCTGTCATGGGATGCGGAGCAAGACGGATTCGTCATGACCCACAATGTAAGTCAATGAGGATGCATCCGTTCTCTGACACAATCTGACACAATAGAAAACGGATCCGTCCCCTATTGACTTTCAATGGAGTTCGTGATGGACCCATTTTGGGTGTGTTAAAGATAATACAACCGGATCCGTTTATAATGGATGCAGATGGTTGTATTTAGGGCTGCAGCTATCGACTATTTTTGTAATCAAGTATTCTATCGATTAATCCAATGATTAATCAAGTACTCTAATAACAAAAAACTAATTAAAAGAACATTTATTTTTATAAAAAACTCATCAGCCCCCCCCCCCCCCCGTGCAATCAGCAGTCCCCTCCATGCCTTTAGGTTCCCCACCTAGTGCCATCAGCTGCTCCCTCATTGCCATCAGCTTCCTCCCTCAGTGCCACCTGATGTCCCCCTGTGCCATCAGCTTTCTCCCCAGTGCCATCATTTGCTCCCTCAGTGCCATCAGCTGTCCCCCTGTGCCATCAGCTGCCCCCCACAGTGCCATCAGCTGCCTCCTCAGTGCCATCATCTGCCCCCTCAGTGCCATCAGCTTCCCCCAGTGCCATCAGCTTCCCCCCAGTGCCACCAGCTGTCCCCCAGTGCCACCAGATACCCCCACAGTGCCATCAGCGGCCATCCCAGTGCCATCAGCTGCCATCCCAGTGCCATCAGGCTCCCCCCAGTGCCATCAACTGCCCGCCATTGCCACTAGCTGCCTCCCAGTGCAACTATCTTGCCCGCCAGTGCCACCAACTTGCCCCCAGTGCCACCAACTGCCCCCAGTGCCACCAGCTTGCCCTGAGTTCCACCAACTGCCCCCAGTGCCACCAGTTTCCCCCCCAGTGCACCAACTACCCCCCAGTGCCAGCAGCTGCCCCCCTGTGCCATGAGTTGGCCCCTAGTGCCACAAACTACCCCCCATTTCCACCAGATTTCCCCGCAGTGCCACCAGCTGCCCCCCATTGCCACCAACTTTCCCCCAGTGCCACCAGCTTGCCTCCCCCTGTGCCACCATCTGCCCCTCCTAGCCATGTCCCCAGAGCCAGTACCTTTCCTGTAGGGGGCGCTGCTACACAGCTCCTACATCTCCTTCTCATCGTCCTGATGTCAGACAGCATTGGGTCATAGTGCGTGCTTACGTGCACTATGACTTGACGATGTGTCAGGATACAGTGCAGCACAGTGCGGGCTGGCGGATGACCACGGAGCGATGAGTAAAAGCAAGAGCTCCTTAGTCACATGACACAAACGGATCCTCGATGCAAAAAATTTGCATGAAGGATTTTTTTGTGTCGAATTACTTGATTCAATCAAGTAATCATTTCAGCCGGATTCAGCAAAAACTCAAGTGTAAATGTAGCCTTAGAGTAAATGTAGTGTCCCACTAGGTAAATGTGGGCACTACAAAGGATCAATTGGGCCACGTTGTTCCCCACCTTCTGCGGGACAGGGTCATTGCATTGTATATGATGTTTTATGTGTATTTTCCCTGTTTTCCCCTGTACCAGGCCTGTTAAGGGTAGTTCCTCCTCCTAGACAGTAGAACGAGCTAGGGAACCCCTAGTATATATAGTCAGTTCCTGTTCAGGGAGAGGGTGTGTAGTCAGAAGTCAGTGTGGACTCTAGCCAGAGGAGAGCTGAGGAGTAGCTTCTGACATGCAGCTAGATAGCCCAGGCTCCGAGCTTGCCACCAGGAGAAGGGTTTGCCTTCTGAGAAACCAAGTTCCCTTAAAGGTGTAGTGCAGAGCCAAGGTTTATTTCCAGCCAAACAGAGAGCTGAAGGGCAGAAGGATATTTCTATAGCAAGGAGACATATACCAGAGGAAGGTTTCCCTACCGAAGGATAAACCCAGCAATAGGGCATACGGGCCTTGGAGTAAGCCAGACAGGATCTGAGGAAAAGTGCAGCCTGATCTGTAAGTGTTTATGCCCTCTGAGTATCTTGCAAAGACTTTGCCTGCCATTATTGTAAAGCCTGCTTGTATCCAACCTTTCTACATGTGGAGCTAACCAAAGACTGTAAATAGTTGAACTGTCTCAGTAAAAGGAAGTTTTGGTTCACTGCAACTTGTGTTCCTCAATTATTACAACAATAAATCGGTGTGTCACCATTACCGGCACTGGCGTCACGAACTTAAAGCACTGGCACATTAAAAACCTGCAACATCCAGGGCACCTCAACTACCACCCGGCCTGGTCCTTATATACAGAGAGTGCCCCAGAGGATCAATGTGCCAGCCTCTCCATCACTGCTGTACGCCTGTCCAGGGTATATGAAAAACTGAGTACCAGAAACACCCTCAGTTAATAACTCCCCCTGTGACCTCACCATTCGCCTCACCCTGCAGGGCTGCGTACTGCATAAATAGGACAAGGGCAAGCATGGAAAGCATGGCTACATGCTGGAGGTAACTGGTGAGTTGGCTATGAGTCGGACCTTGCGCTCCTGTAATTTGCCCACTGGCTCCTGGTATTGCCTATATGGAACAGGTAGGTGAGTGTTAGGACCCGAGCTACTTGAGAAACCTTGGCGCGGTGCTCGGGCTCAGACATGTCCTCCACAGTAGGATATGTTGGCTAATCTCTCAATTTTAACATCAGTATGAGGGTTTAGTATGACGGTAGAGTGCACCTGTCTTTGCAAATGTTATTATATCGTTATATTGGCTATCACATCCACATAATTGCTATCTTGTGTAGGATGTCTATTGTGGTACTCATGGTCCGCTGCGGGCATCCTCCACTGTATGCATTTTTGATGGGGATCACCATTATCAACGGGCTACAAGTGCAGGATTTGCTCCCCTGTATATATATGCACAACTGCATATGGGTTTGAGCACTTCCTGCCTGTTTAACACCACGCCATTTTTTCAGTTGGTTTGTATATAGAGATGCTTGGAGGTGTATAAACTCCAATTTAAATGTTCAGAAAATAGTAGTGGGTTGTAGTGGCTCACTCCTTAGTAGTTACAGGGTGGTGCTGCAAGCTCATATAGAGGGAATCACCCCACCCTCTGTTAAGAAAGTGAATGTAACAATAGAAAAATGAGCGAGCACTCATACACTTGGCAACCAAATTGACATATGCAGAAAATATTTATTATTAAATCCCCATAAAATTCAAGTAATAAAAATAATAAAAACAGTGTATTATAGCAATGACATACAAAAACTACAATCACATAAACTATAGTAGATATAATAGTATAGTCGATTATATTGAATGATAAAATATATGATAATAAAATGTTCGATACTAATCTATAGTCGATAAATTCACTGATATAAATCACACACCAAAAACTTCAAGTATTGTCCAGGTCTTATATATGCTGTTATTGTGAAGGGGGATGTAATTCCTCTGTGAATCTATCCCAGATTGGGAAAATGAGTGTCACTTAAAATATTGTAGGTGTATTTCCCCTGGGCACGTAATGTATTCATAAAATGTCCACAGGAATCCTGATAATGTTGGAATAAAAAGTCTCTTATGGTATTTCCTTTTAAAGTCGAGGTAAACTTTAAATCGGTATTTGGCTTACCGTCTGGTGTCTGCTGTCTCCCTGTTGCTTGAGTGGAGCTTTAAATGTCTGCCGGCTTATTTGGTCGCTCCTTCCAGCAAGCTGGTTAAAATTTCGCGGGAGTTCCAAAGATCGCGGGAGTTGATACTCTGTGCCGCAATTTCCTTTGGTACAGCTTTTCGACGATAAAAGTAGTTGTTCCTTTACTGTAAAAAATTTTTCTTTCTCTGTATGGCCATACAGTTTTATCGGAGGCTTCTCAATACAGGTACATCACTTGTTTCACCATACGCGTTTCGGGTAGATTTCGCTCTCCCTTCCTCAGTGGTCAAGTGTCTGCCTGCCTGGCCTCCATTTTTATCCATTCCTTAATTACTTCCCAACTCTCAAACACCTGCTGG
Source organism: Bufo gargarizans (assembly GCF_014858855.1). NCBI lineage: Eukaryota > Metazoa > Chordata > Amphibia > Anura > Bufonidae > Bufo > Bufo gargarizans. Next base: position 663,249,875 of record NC_058081.1, read on the forward strand.
TGTTATTCGCAGTTATTCGCAATAGTTTCACCAAAGCGGCACATGAACAGTTCCCAAACGTTTAAGCAAGTAATGAAGCTGGCGTAGATTTAGACCAGCGGTGGATGTGCAAAAGTTATGTAGAGGAAGGAGCCTCTCCATAATTTTGGAAGATCCACCGCCAGCACACGGTCTTATTAAGACTGGCGTCTAAAATGCCAGTCTTAATAAATAACTCCCTTTGTATTGAAAGGTGAGTTCTCTTTAGGGTAAATATGCCCCTGCCACACTAAACATTCACTCTTCTGCCACACTAATGGCTGGACAGAAAAGCTTGCCCAAGGCAAACTCAGCCAGTTGCAGCCACAATTTAAGTTTGGCTGCCCAGTAGTCCAGAGGATCTTGGATCTGGGGTGACAGGGTGCAGTCAAAGTATGCCACCATTTGCTTGTTCTGGTTTTTATTTTGTATTGTGCTCACTTATATAATGCTATGTTCCGCAGCACTTTATAGACATTAGAATCACACTGTCCCCAATGGAGCTCACAAATGTTCCCTATAGGTGCGTCTTTGGAGTGTGAAAGGAAAACGGATTACCCCCCCCCCCCCCCAAGTAAATACAGGAGAACATACAAACATGCAGATGTTGTCCTAGGTCAGATTTGAACCCAGGACCCCAATGCTGCAAGGCAACAGTGCTCATCACTGAGCCACTGTGCTGCCCTGATCTGCTCTATGTCCTGCTGCTGCTTGGTTATTTCTTCTGCAAGTGGGTGAAGAAAAGTGCTCATTAGCAAATGGCAGGTGTCCCGCATGAGTTGCTACTGTCTAACATCAAAGTTACAATGGGGAGTAGTCCTGTCCAACTGCATCATCAAGAAATCTCTTTCCAACAAAGCTAGAACCAGCCCTGTACCTCACATGGATTCAGAGATCTCCCCATTCATGCTCCAATTGTTCTTCTAGATTTATTTCAAGCTTAGGGGGAAAGTCCTTTCACCTAGTTGCAGTTAAAGGATGGAACTGAGCTTGTGCACGTACCTTAGTGAGATGGACAGAGAAATTAGAAGAACAACCAGCAGGTGGTGCTATACAAATAGAGTTCATTGAATAACTCAGTGGCTATACTAAATTTGTAATGGCATGTAGATCCAGGTGCAGGTTTAAAAAGTGTAGAATATTTTTCATGGGACAACCCCTTTAGTGTCCATTCTGCTTCCATTTTTGTCTACTTTTAAAAAAAATCTGAAATAGAGGCCTTGAACAGTGCCTCCAATGCAGACTTGAACATACCCTTGCTTCAAATGATAAAATGACCCGCAGCCTTAATACTTTGGAATATAAATTTATACTTTGGTCCTCCTGGGACCTTGAAGGAGTTCCGGTACATAGATATGCAGCCATGTGTATAAACTGACCCTTACATGGAAATAAAATCAATCAATCTTGATTTCCTACAAACAAAGTGTCCATCAACCAACGTTCTTGGATGTCTTCACAGTCTATATATCTCTAATGACAACAAGCAGCCTCTCCCTATAAGTCCTCTACACCCTATAAATCTTTATCGCTCCATATAACCTTTCTCGCATGCTCTTTGTAACCATTAACAACTGATCTAAACAGAAAGGAAAGTCTATAAACGCAAAAAAAAAAATTATTTTCAAAGTGCTTTGGCAAAATGATCCTGGCAGGCCACGTTTAAAAGCAGCAGATTTATGAAATGAAATTGCAGAGACTGGCATGCTGATGCCCATTTTGGAGATTTATGAATGCACCCATAAATAGATCAGCATCAATTTCAGGACAAAATGCCTATTTATGAAGTTTGATACCTCCATCAAACGGCTGATTTAAGTCAGGCCAAGTATATCGAGCAGACAGCGCCTGTATCCCTGATTCATTTGCATTCTGCTTTCTTTTCTTGGTCTCTTCCATGATTTCTGCCGCTCTCTGAGGTTTGCAGACACAGTTTTACATGATAATACTTGGGACTGGATGAGCAAACACAAAGACTGGACTTTTTTTTTTTCTTAAATTTAGAATCACCACCTGCTTCTAAGAAAACATTTCTTACATTCTATAGAAAATGACAAAGCCATTTTGAAGACATATCCCACTTGGCAATATTTTTTTTCACTTTCGCTGCAATAGAGAATATCCTCACATTCAGATTGATTTTTGGCACTTCCAGGCTCCCTCTAACAAGAATTTACATCAAGCAGAGCTGGTATCTCCAAGTGAAATGTTTCACTCATAATTGCATTCATCCTTAAATTTGAAACACAATGAGAAAATCAATGTTAGGCGAAAACTTAAGTGCAGATGAAAATGTGTTTTGTATTTCTATATAGTAAATGTTCATATAAATGTTAATATTTCAGGTAAATACATGCAAATCAAAATATGTTCAACTAACTTCATTAGACCCCATGTGAGCCGCATTATAGACGGCAGAGCCACCAGTGGAAAAAACAATTCCGATATGCAATACATTTTTTTCTTGAGATATATCATAGAAAAAGATATTAAAGGGAACCTGTCATCAACTTTATAAATTAGCGACAGAAATGCAGATTTCAGTGGTGTAAGCAGCCAGATTCCCTTTAGTTACAAAATAGACTTTTTCTTTTGTAATTTTATAACTCTTAACATGCTATCCCCAAACATCACATCTATAGTGACACTGTCATGAACTGCTCGCCACGTATCCTGCCGAAATTGACAACAGGCTTCAGGAGCAGCAGCCTCATGCAGGGCAATGTGGTTGCTGAGGAAACCATGCAACCCCTAAAGCCGCTCCTGCTGAGATATTAATTTGTGACAGTGTCACCTTAAAATCTGATTCGGTGAAAATAACTAACCACAATTCTTTGCTGTATCCACTTTATTAGTGTCTTTTTTGATCCTATAAAGAGGGATATTCACAAAAACAAGGTAAATACTGCCAGGTCCATAAATATTGGGACATGGACACAATGCTAACATTTTTGGCTCTATACACCACCACAATGGATTTGAAATGAAACAAACAAGATGTGCTTTGACTGCAGACTGTCAGCTTTAATTTGAGAGTATTTACATCCAAATCAGGTAAACGGTGAAGGAATTACAACAGTTTGTAATATATATATAACCTACATATGTGCCTACTACTTGTTAAGGGACCAAAAGTAATGGGACAGAATAATAATCATAAATCAAACTTTCACTTTTCAATACTTAGTTGCAAATCCTTTGCAGTCAATTACAGCCTGAAGTCTGGAACGCATAGACATCACCAGACGTTGGGTTTCATCCCTGGTGATGCTCTGCCAGGTCTCTACTGCAACTGTCTTCAGTTCCTGCTTGTTCTTGGGGCATTTTCCCTTCAGTTTTGTCTTCAGCAAGTGAAATGCATGCTCAATCGGATTCAGGTCCGGTGATTGACTTGGCCATTGCATAACATTCCACTTCTTTCCCTTATAAAACTCTTTGGTTGCTTTTGCAGTATGCTTTGGGTCATTGTCCATCTGCACTGTGAAGCGCCGTCCAATGAGTTCTGAAGCATTTGGCTGAATATGAGCAGATAATATTGCCCGAAACACTTCAGAATTCATCCTGCTGCTTTTGTCAGCAGTCACATCATCAATAAATACAAGAGAACCAGTTCCATTGGCAGCCATACATGCCCACGCCATGACATTACCACCACCATGCTTCACTGATGAGGTGGTATGCTTAGGATCATGAGCAGTTCCTTTCCTTCGCCATACTCTCTTCTTCCCATCACTCAAGTATTGTCCGTCCATAGGATATTGTTCCAGAACTGTGAAGGCTTTTTTAGATGTCGTTTGGCAAACTCTAATCTGGCCTTCCTGTTTTTGAGGCTCACATCTTGTGGTGAACCTCTGTATTCACTCTGGTGAAGTCTTCTCTTGATTGTTGACTTTGACACACATACACCTACCTCCTGGAGAGTGTTCTTGATCTGTCCAACTGTTGTGAAGGGTGTTTTCTTCACCAGGGAAAGAATTCTTCAGTCATCCACCACAGTTGTTTTCCGTGGTCTTCCAGGTCTTTTGGTGTTGCTGAGCTCACCAGTGCATTCCTTATTTGTAAGAATGTTGCAAACAGTTGTTTTGGCCAGGCCTAATGTTTTTGCTATCTCTCTGATGGGTTTGTTGTGTTTTTTCAGCCTAATGATGGCTTGCTTCACTGATTGTGACAGCTCTTCGGATCTCATCTTGAGAGTTGACAGCAACAGATTCCAAATGTAAATAGCAGACTGGAAATGAACTCTGGACCTTTTATCTGCTCATTGTAATTGAGATAATGAGGGAATAACACACACCTGGCAATGGAACAGCTGAGAAGCCAGTTGTCCCATTACTTTTGATCCCTTAACAAGTGGGAGGCACATATGCAAACTGTTGTAATTCCTAAACCATTCACCTGATTTGGATGTAAATACCCTCAAATTAAAGCTGACCATCTGCAGGTAAAGCACATCTTGTTTGTTTCATTTCAAATCCATTGTGGTGGTGTATAGAGCCAAAAATGTTAGAACTGTGTTGATGTCCAAATATTTATGGACCTGACTGTATATACACAATGATCAACAATGAAATTGCAATATCAAGAAGGAAAAGTCAAAATATTATGGAAATCGCAAGATCAATAGATAAGTTAATGAGATTGAAATGATAAAAAAATGGATACAAAATATTCCAAACATCTCAATTTAATTAGAATGCCATAAGAGCACCATGTGCAGAAATATACGCACTTACATTCCTTGACTTGCTATGAATAAGGATATTAATGTCTGTTTGAGGAATGTTCTGTCACACTGAATGCACTTGACCATGCAAATCATCAAGATCCGCTGCTTGCAGTTCCCTTTGCAATTGATAACCAATGATGTCCCAGATGTGCTGTCACGGTTTTTGCTGTGTGTGCCTTGACACTTGTGCCATGCTTGCGGTTGCAACGTGTGTTATGGCATGTGGTGACAGTGTCTCGGCTTTGGCTGTGTGCGCCATGACATGGTTGCCATGCATGTTGCTGCCGGTGGCAACATGTAGCTGTTATGGCATGTGGTAGCAGTGTCTCGGCTTTGGCTGTGTGTGCCGTGACATGGTTTCCACGCATGGTGTTGCCTGTGGCAACTTGGTGGCTGGTGTGTGCACTTCCCCTTTAAGTTGTAGCCTTCCCCTGTCTGGTGCTGTAAAGGTTAACCCCCTGATTGGGTGTGGTCGCTTTGGGCTATTTAGCTTCTGCTGGAAGCCTGTAGCTCAGTGTTCCTCCAGGCTTGGTGTGTGCTGGTGGTTCACTGCTCCTGGTTTTACCATCTGTTCAGTGAGGGCCACCCCCTTGTGGTCATCAAGGTCTTCCCAGTTTCTGTGTGTTTCCTCCTTGTTTTCCTTCCCCTCCTGGCGTGTTACTTATGGTGTCGGTTTGAGTTGGAGGTTTGTTGTACGTCTTGTTTGTTGTTGCATGTTTGGGATGTTGTTAGTGTTTGTCCCTACATGTGTGCAAGTTTTTTCCCTTTGTGTGTGTTACCTCCGCGAGGGGGCTGGTTTCCTGGAGGGGTGAACCATAAGCCTGTATGCAGCGCTGCTTGAGGCGGCCATGCACTTTGTGAGCATGGGAGGCTCTGGCAGAGTTGGTATGCTGGATTCCTGTGTGGTAGTTTGTACTGTGACCTGCTGTGTGTTCGGGCTCCTGCACTTATGCACGGGTTCCAGTTGTGGAGGCTTCGGCAGGTAAGTGAGTAGTCTTGTTGTTCTTACCTGCCGCTCCTCTAGCTGTGTATGGGCTTCCCTTTTCCCTGCTACTAGGCCATTTGAGACTCCTGTTCATCCATGTTTGAGAAGAACAGGTCGTCTCTCCCCTGCTCCTATGTGAGGGATTATCAGGGGGACTCAGGGCCATAAGTATCCTGGTATGAGCCGTCCTACCATCCAGGTCTGCTCATATGGTGAGGAGTTAGAGTGAGGATTATGGACACTATAGGAGGTGACCTGCTCCCTGATTCCGGCGTCCTGCCCTAGCTGTTTCTCTTTTATCCCTTTACATTGTACGGTGGGGTGGAATTTCCCCACTCCCCACCGTGACAGATACACGTCCAGAGATGTTACAGGCCATGGCAGCAAATGTAGGCCACACAGGTTGCTCACAGTTCACCATGCAATCTGATGTTGTTTTGTTCAAAAATAGCTTCTGGGACACTTTGGAGAAATTACCGTACCACTGTAACAATAAAAGCACAGCAATGTCACGGCTGTCTCTCTCAGAACTGCAAAGAAAACGGAAGAAAATGGCTGCTGGGGGGGTTTCATAAATAGTAAGGGGAAGGCAACTTTCCTATTGGATGCTAGGGATGTTGCTAAGCGCTGACAAGATATTGCAGCCTTCTCATTGGTCGACAAGCAAGAAGGGAGGCTACTGATGAAAAAAAAATCTAGAATATTTGCAATTTCAAATATATAGCACTATATTCTACATCTTCGCAAATTTTTGAACTGCCAATATTCACAATAAAAATTTGCAATTAGGTTATTTGCAATCAACACTAATAAATACGCCATATATATGGTACACATACATAAGTACACTATATGTTTATATACTACATATATGCACTACACACACATACTGCCCAACTATTAAAAAGCGTAAGTTTTTTACAGTGCTGGCCCACACCTCTAACTCCACCCAATGTCTATTGGCTGTAATTTTAACAACCAGATCTGGAGAGCTGGAGGGAACTGGCTGAATCCCATGCCTGGGCTTGAGGTACCTCTGTGAAACCCTCTTCTTGACATTGCCCACATGTTTTCCAGACCAACCTCTAGCCAGTAGCTATCTTTGCATCCGAGAGAAAAGTAGGACTTACTGTTGCATTGGATAGACCTTTATACCAACCTCCATTGTCTTGCTGACCCCCTTCGAATGCAGTGGAGTGAGGTCAATAAAGCACTTCTAACTGGATGTCTGGTTTATAGCCCAGTATCATACAAACTCCTTCTGATGGTTTGTGTAGACACTGTTTGCCGCCTTAGGCATGGGATGTGACATCCAATTTAATTTTTAATACAGAATGGATCACTATGCTCCATTCTTCTAATCAGAAAATCTGTCCAAGGAGAGTTCACCTCTGTGCACCTTTTGCTGTCATTCCTGTTCATCTCCCCAAACCACAGGGACACACAATGTTGAAGAGTGCTGACATCTCAGGCTAGGTGCATGGAGATCTGTAGCGATAAAAAATAAAAAATAAATCAAGGATTTTGTCCCTATTAGGGATGAGCGAACTCGAACTGTATAGTTCGGGTTCGTACCGAATTTTGGGGTGTCCGTGACACGGACCCGAACCCGGACATTTTCGTAAAAGTCCGGGTTCGGGTTCGGTGTTCGTCGCTTTCTTCGCGCTTTTGTGACGCTTTCTTGGCGCTTTTTGAAAGGCTGCAAAGCAGCCAATCAACAAGCGTCATACTACTTGCCCCAAGAGGCCATCACAGCCATGCCTACTATTGGCATGGCTGTGATTGGCCAGAGCACCATGTGACCCAGCCTCTATTTAAGCTGGAGTCACATAGCGCCGCCCGTCACTCTGCTCTGATTAGCGTAGGGAGAGGTTGCGGCTGCGACAGTAGGGCGAGATTAGGCAGATTAACTCCTCCAAAGGACTTGATTAACTGATCGATCTGCAGCTGTGGATCATTGAGCTGCTGATCCTCAATTGCTCACTGTTTTTAGGCTGCACAGACCGTTTGTCAGTCTCATTTTTCTGGGGTGATCGGCGGCCATTTTGTGTCTTGTGGTGCGCCAGCACAAGCTGCGACCAAGTGCATTTAACCCTCAATGGTGTGGTTGTTTTTTGGCTAAAGCCTACATCAGGGTGAAGCTGTCACACCAAGTGCATTTAACCAGCAATAGTCTGTTCATTTTTTGGCCATATACAAAATCAGGGGCAAGCTGCGCCTGTCACCAAGTGCATTTAACCCTCAATGGTGTGGTTGTTTTTTGGCTAAAGCCTACATCAGGGTGAAGCTGTCACACCAAGTGCATTTAACCAGCAATAGTCTGTTCATTTTTTGGCCATATACAAAATCAGGGGCAAGCTGCGCCTGTCACCAAGTGCATTTAACCCTCAATGGTGTGGTTGTTTTTTGGCTAAAGCCTACATCAGGGTGAAGCTGTCACACCAAGTGCATTTAACCAGCAATAGTCTGTTCATTTTTTGGCCATATACAAAATCAGGGGCAAGCTGCGCCTGTCACCAAGTGCATTTAACCCTCAATGGTGTGGTTGTTTTTTGGCTAAAGCCTACATCAGGGTGAAGCTGTCACACCAAGTGCATTTAACCAGCAATAGTCTGTTCATTTTTTGGCCATATCCCAGTCTAATTCTGTCACTAAATCCATACCGGTCACCCAGCGCCTAAATACTAGGCCTCAAATTTATATCCAGCTAAATCTGTCCCTAGTGCTGTAGCTGGGCGAGTTATTTAGTGTCCGTTCAAGCACATTTCTTGTTCTGGGTTGAAATACAATTCCCAATTTAGCAATTTCATAATTTAGTGGTTCCTGCTATATCAGAGCTCTTTGAAATCTATCCCAAAAAGGGTATATAATATTGAAGGTGCACATAGGGTCATTCAGAGTAACTTCACACACACCCGCTACTGTGTATTTCCAAGTCTAATTCTGTCACTAAATCCATACCGGTGACCCAGCGCCTAAATACTAGGCCTCAAATTTAATTCCCTCTAAATCTCTCGTTACCCACCGCTGTACTGTTGTTGCTGGGCAAGATATTTAGTGTCCGTCAAAGCACATTTTTTGTTCTGGGTTGAAGTACAATTCCCAATTTAGCAATTTCATAATTTAGTGGTTTCTGCTATATCAGAGCTATTTGAAATCTATCCCAAAAAGGGTATATAATATTGAAGGTGCACATAGGGTCATTCAGAATAACTTCACACACACCCGCTACTGTGTATTTCCAAGTCTAATTCTGTCACTAAACCCATACCTGTCACCCAGCGCCTAAATACTAGGCCTCAAATTTAAATCCCTCTAAATCTCTCGTTACCGTTGTCCTGTTGTAGCTGGGAAAGTTATTTAGTGCCCGTCAAAGCACATTTTTTGTTCTGGGTTGAAGTACAATTCCCAATTTAGCAATTTCATAATTTAGTGGTTCCTGCTATATCAGAGCTATTTGAAATCTATCCCAAAAAGGGTATATAATATTGAAGGTGCACATAGGGTCATTCAGAATAACTTCACACACACGCTTCTGTGCATTTCCAAGTCTAATTCTGTCACTAAATCCATACCGGTGACCCAGCGCCTAAATACTAGGCCTCAAATTTAATTCCCTCTAAATCTCTCGTTACCCACCGCTGTACTGTTGTTGCTGGGCAAGATATTTAGTGTCCGTCAAAGCACATTTTTTGTTCTGGGTTGAAGTACAATTCCCAATTTAGCAATTTCATAATTTAGTGGTTTCTGCTATATCAGAGCTATTTGAAATCTATCCCTAAAAGGGTATATAATATTGAAGGTGCACATAGGGTCATTCAGAATAACTTCACACACACCCGCTACTGTGTATTTCCAAGTCTAATTCTGTCACTAAATCCATACCGGTGACCCAGCGCCTAAATACTAGGCCTCAAATTTAAATCCCTCTAAATCTCTCGTTACCGTTGTCCTGTTGTAGCTGGGAAAGTTATTTAGTGCCCGTCAAAGCACATTTTTTGTTCTGGGTTGAAGTACAATTCCCAATTTAGCAATTTCATAATTTAGTGGTTCCTGCTATATCAGAGCTATTTGAAATCTATCCCAAAAAGGGTATATAATATTGAAGGTGCACATTGGGTCATTCAGAATAACTTCACACACACGCTTCTGTGCATTTCCAAGTCTAATTCTGTCACTAAATCCATACCGGTGACCCAGCGCCTAAATACTAGGCCTCAAATTTAATTCCCTCTAAATCTCTCGTTACCCACCGCTGTACTGTTGTTGCTGGGCAAGATATTTAGTGTCCGTCAAAGCACATTTTTTGTTCTGGGTTGAAGTACAATTCCCAATTTAGCAATTTCATAATTTAGTGGTTTCTGCTATATCAGAGCTATTTGAAATCTATCCCTAAAAGGGTATATAATATTGAAGGTGCACATAGGGTCATTCAGAATAACTTCACACACACCCGCTACTGTGTATTTCCAAGTCTAATTCTGTCACTAAATCCATACCGGTGACCCAGCGCCTAAATACTAGGCCTCAAATTTAATTCCCTCTAAATCTCTCGTTACCCACCGCTGTACTGTTGTTGCTGGGCAAGATATTTAGTGTCCGTCAAAGCACATTTTTTGTTCTGGGTTGAAGTACAATTCCCAATTTAGCAATTTCATAATTTAGTGGTTTCTGCTATATCAGAGCTATTTGAAATCTATCCCTAAAAGGGTATATAATATTCAAGGTGCACATTGGGTCATTCAGAATAACTTCACACACACACGCTTCTGTGCATTTCCAAGTCTAATTCTGTCACTAAATCCATACCGGTCACCCAGCGCCTAAATACTAGGCCTCAAACGCAGCCGCCTGTCTACAGCCAATGTGGACAAGCTGACGTTCATAAAAATGAACCAGGCATGGATCCCACAGGATCTGTCCGTCCCTTGTCCAGATTAGACATTAACTACCTCCCCTTAACCATATATTATTGGACTCCAGGGCACTTCCTCATTCAATCCTATTTTTATTTTCATTTTACCATTATATTGCGAGGCTACCCAAAGTTGAATGAACCTCTCCTCTGTCTGGGTGCCGGGGCCTAAATATATGCCAATGGACTGTTCCAATGTTGGGTGATGTGAAGCCTGATTCTCTGCTATGACATGCAGACTGATTCTCTGCTGACATGAAGCCAGATCCTCTGTTACGGGACCTCTCTCCTCTGCCTGTGTGCTGGGCCTAAATTTATGAAAATGGACTCTTACAGTGGTGGGTGACGTGAAGCCTGATTCTCTGCTATGATATGAAGACTGATTCTCTGCTGACATGAAGCCAGATTGTCTGTTACGGGACCTCTCTCCTCTGCCTGGGTGCTGGGCCTAAATATATGCCAATGGACTGTTGCAGTGGTGGCTGACGTGAAGCCTCATTCTCTGCTATGACATGCAGACTGATTCTCTGCTGACATGAAGCCAGATTGTCTGTTACGGGACCTCTCTCCTCTGCCTGGGTGCTGGGTAGTGTTGAGCGCGAATATTCGAAAAGCAAATTTTTTTCGCGAATATCGCAACTTCGCGATTTCGCGAATATTTCGAATATAGTGCTATATATTCGTAAAAACGAATATTCGTTTTTTGTTTTTTCCCCCCCCCACAAAATTACAGTACACATATAATTGATTGTTTCCCAAAGGTCCAACAGCTCAGATCTTACTCACATTGCCTAGAAAGTGATTGAGGCGCGAATCTTCGTAAGGCGATTTTATTAGCGCACATGCGAATATCGGCACGTCCCAGAACAGAGGCAAAGGGCTTTGCATTCATACATTAGTGAATTGAGTTGCGAATCTTCGTAAGGCGATTTTATTAGCGCACATGCGAATATCGGCACGTCCCAGAACAGAGGCAAAGGGCTTTGCATTCATACATTAGTGAATTGAGTTGCGAATCTTCGTAAGGCGATTTTATTAGCGCACATGCGAATATCGGCACGTCCCAGAACAGAGGCAAAGGGCTTTGCATTCATACATTAGTGAATTGAGTTGCGAATCTTCGTAAGGCGATTTTATTAGCGCACATGCGAATATCTACACTTGTCCCAGAACAGAGGCAAAGGGCTTTGCATTCATACATTAGTGATTGAATTGAGCTGCGAATCTTCGTAAGGCGATTTTATTAACGCAAATGCAAATATCTACACTTGTCCCCAGAACAGAGAGGCAAAGGCCTGTGCATTCATATAGTATAGCACCATATTCGCGAATACGTAGAACTTCGTAAAATTCGATTTACGAATATTCGTATTTTTTATTTTACTTTCCACCTTACAGATTACATTGATCTGTACTCTGTCAACTACTGTCATCACCCCCCACTGTATCTCGATTGATTCCCAAAAGTCTCACATTCCCTAGAAAGTGATTGAGGTGCGAATCTTCGTAAGGCGATTTTATTAGCGCACATGCGAATATCTACACTTGTCCCAGAACAGAGGCAAAGGGCATTGCATTCATACATTAGTGATTGAATTGAGTTGCGAATCTTCGTAAGGCGATTTCATTAGCGCACATGTGAATTTTGCATAGCATATGTATTATGCGATGCGAAAATTCGAATTATCGCATATGCGAAATAATAACGAATTTGAATAATCGCGAATATTTTACGAATATTCTTTCGAATATTCACAAAATTTCGCGAATTCGAATATGGGACATGCCGCTCAACACTAGTGCTGGGCCTAAATTTATGACAATGGACTGTTGCAGTGGTGGGTGACGTGAAGCCTGATTCTCTGCTATGACATGCAGACTGATTCTCTGCTGACATGAAGCCAGATTGTCTGTTACGGGACCTCTCTCCTCTGCCTGGGTGCTGGGCCTAAATATATGCCAATGGACTGTTGCAGTGGTGGCTGACGTGAAGCCTCATTCTCTGCTATGACATGCAGACTAATTCTCTGCTGACATGAAGACAGATTCTCTGTTACGGGACCTCTCTCCTCTGCCTGGGTGCCGGGGCCTAAATATCTGAGAATGGACTGTTCCAGTGGTGGGTGACGGGAAGCCAGATTCTCTGCTATGGAACCTCTCTCCAATTGATTTTGGTTAATTTTTATTTATTTAATTTTTATTTTTATTCATTTCCCTATCCACATTTGTTTGCAGGGGATTTACCTACATGTTGCTGCCTTTTGCAGCCCTCTAGCTCTTTCCTGGGCTGTTTTACAGCCTTTTTAGTGCCGAAAAGTTCGGGTCCCCATTGACTTCAATGGGGTTCGGGTTCGGGACGAAGTTCGGATCGGGTTCGGATCCCGAACCCGAACATTTCCGGGATGTTCGGCCGAACTTCTCGAACCCGAACATCCAGGTGTTCGCTCAACTCTAGTCCCTATCAGTTGGTGACAAGTGTCAATAACTGGCACGTCGATGGATAGAAGGCATTGCACAGTCATCCCACACAACTTGATCCTACTTTTGAGGTTTCATCTGGCTAACAAACTTTGCTTTCAATCTGGCTTTTATGCCCCTACCATATGCCGCTGATGCGAGTTAGTGCTGGAAAATTTGATCATTTGCAGATTTTAGTAACATCTGTTACTCAATTTGCATAATCTTAAGGCTTGTCCTTCTTGGTGTTGCAATTTCAATCTCTCAATGTGTATATATGCAATACCCCAGAATAGGCTACATAAAAATGTATTTTATGTAATGATATTTATGTTAACTAGACATTAAGCATGTTACAATAATGGGCGCTAGAACATTAGTGCATACACATTAGTAGGAACAGTCTATATTAAATAGCACTGACTAGTGGCTGAGATGGCTGGCACTGACTGGTGGTGCTAAGACTGCTGGCAGCGACTGGTGGCTGAGAATGCTAACAGCGACTGGTGGCTGAGAATGCTAGCAGCGACTGGTGGCTGAGAATGCTAGCAGCAACTGGTGGCTGAGAATGCTAGCAGCGACTGGTGGCTGAGAATGCTAGCAGCGACTGGTGGCTGAGAATGCTGGCACTAACTGGTGGCTGAGAATGCTGGCACTAACTGGTGGCTGAGACTGCTGACACTAACTGGTGGCTGAGACTGCTGGCACTGTTACTGGTTGCTGTGGCTAGTGGCACACTGACGGCTGAGACGGCTTGCGCTGACTGGTGGCTGAGACTGCTGGCACTGTGACTGGTGCCTGTGGCTGGTGGCACTGTGACTGGTGGCACTGACTGATGGCTGAGGTGGCTGATACTGACTGGTGGCTTAGACTGCTGGCACTGTGACCGGTGCCTGTGGCTGGTGGTACTGACTGATGGCTGAGACAGCTGGCACTGACTGGTGGCTGAGACTGGTGGTTGTGGCTGGTGGCACTGACTGATGGCTGAGACTGCTGGCAGCAGCTGCTGTCTGTGGCTGAGAGTGCTGGGACTGTGCGGCTGTGTGATGCACGAACAGTAATGGCGGTGCTTTGACGTGGAGAGCACACCATAACCTGCGAGTGGTGGCGATTGGCCGGCATGCAGGTGTGGACGGTATGGGTGGCGTGCGGAGCGTCGTGGGATGATTGGTCGGTGTGGGCAGCACGGTTGCGTGTGGGGCGGCGGTGATTGGGCGGCGCGCTGGTGTGGGCGTCGTGTGTTGACTGGACAGAATGCCACACACGCATGGACAAGCAGCCCTGAGCACGCACACAGGGCTTTTATTATGAAAAAAAATATATATATCCTCTATTATAAAATCCCTGTGTGCGACCGTGCGTGAGTGCCGATTTGTTAAGTGCGCATGCTCCTGGCCAATCAACACACGGCGCTACGCACGCACCGCCCACCGCTGCGCATTAGCCTGCTGCTGTGCCTAGCTCCACCGTGCCTCCCCCTCCGGTTTCCTCTGCAGCCGACTGACACCCCGGTATCCGGGCCCTGCAACCGCCGCCTGCCACAATGCATCCTTCACCAGACACCCTTACACACTGCCCACACCTGCGCACCTGGCAGAGAGTGGCCCTGTACCTGCTGCAGCATCGCATGCTGGAGTGTGCAGAACTCCCAAAGAGCCTGGAAAGACAAAGCTGGGAGCAATGGGGACCTCTGATTCTGGACCCCCGGTATCTGTCAGCACAAGGGGCACATGTTAGTCCCCGCAGCGGACGCATCCTCCTTGCTCCTATTTCGCCATAACCCTGCCCACCAAAGTCAGGCCTCACAGTAGCAAGTGAGGAAGGCTATCCCTATCACAGGCAGAGAGGATTACACATGTATTACACTCCAACCCCCATCATTGTACACATATTACACTCCAACTCCCATCATTACACTACAGCCCTCATTGGAGTGTAATGATGGGGGTTGGAGTGTAATATGTGTATAATGATGGGGGTTGGAGTGTAATAAGTATATAATGATGGGGATCCTGGAGTGTAAAGCGGCTGCAGAGGAAGCTGGAGTGGGAGGAGGTGGCACGGTGGAGCTGGGCACAGCAGAGGGTGTGGAGCGCTGTGTGCTGATAGATCTCCGTGCCACGCATGCCCAGTATAACAAACAGCACACACACACACGGACACAGCGCACTCACACAGGAATTTTATTATAATTATGTACAGTAGGATTACACTCCAGCCGCCAATACATAAAATCCCTGTGTGAGTGCCCTGCGTCCATGTGCTGTTTGTTATACTGGGCATGCACTGTGCAGGGACCCATCAGCGTAATTATACCTCCATCATTATATACTCCAATTTGCGGATCCGCAAAACACTTACGGATCTCTGAATGGACCCTAAGGGGAAGGGAAAACACCAAATACACACCACAACGAATAGACAACAATCTAGGCCTTAAAAGCTAAGGAAGAGTGATTGTGACCTCCTAGTAATGCCTAGGCCTTTCCCTAACTCCTACCAGTATGAGCAGATCTTGATGGTGGAAATACTCATACACAGGATACTTAAAGCCCTGCTAAAACTGATGAGCCCTAGGAAAGGTAGCAGGGGATGAGACAGCTGGTTCCTTCCAGAATGAAGGAACCTGCGTCTCCCTGAGGCGTGGAAACAACACACACCAGATAATAAGAAAATAGAAAAGGCAACAAGTAATTAGCTTAGAGATGTATGGAGAAGCAGGAGATCCAAGACAAACCAGCACTAGCAACTCCAAGCAGAAACTTTCAACCACATGGTCAGCAGTGTGAGGCGGATCTAAATAGAGCCTCGTCACTGATAACGAGCGGCCCCTGAGAAGAGATGAGATCCTGCCAAACAACAAAATATAGTACATAGAGGAGTACATCTAAGGAGACCCTGATCATCTCTGCCTGATCATCTCTACCTGTGGATGCCCCAGTTACAGTGGAAAGAGTAAAAAAATAGAAGACCTCTGGAGGACTCTGGCTTTTTTCCCCCACTCTTTCCACTGTAACTGGGGCATTATTATATTATGTGGCAAAAATTTATTAAAATAGAAGTGAAAAAAAAAAAAAATACTAATAAAAAAATTAAAAAGTAAAGAAATTTAATGCTGTTGCTAATGGAAACAGTTACCATAGTTGCCCCGTTCACTGAAACTAATACTTGTATATCAAAACAATCATCTCAAAATAAGGAACCCATTGCAATAATTAATATATATGTCAGTTTTAATATTTAAGAAATAAAAAGTTATAGTTAAAAAAAATACTTTTTAATAAGAATTAGTGTTTTTTTTCCCCAAATTAAACGTAAAAAAGGAAAAATAATATTAAAAAAATGCTAATAAAAAGTCTTAAGTGTCATGAAAGGGTAAAATAAGTGACCTTTTAATAATTTATTAGATGAACTACACAAAGTGAAAGTAAAAGCATGATTCACACAGCTAGACAGTTAACCCTTTGTGACAGAACAGCTGAATATTTTTAACAAAGACCAATTAAAAAGATGATTTTTTTTTAGCCCCAAATGAGTAAAATGCAACCATAAAAAATTTGCCACAAAGGTGTACAGTAGCCTTTAATCATTCCTGTCTTCAACTCCACAGTTAGATTCATTTCTGTCACAAACAGGAGGCATCTCCCTTCTGTGGAGTCTGTACTGCTGGGATGTCCTGTCTCTTACTTCTCTTTATGTTTTCAGCTCCAGAGCTCACAGAACATCTAAAGATGGATAAATCATACTTAGGCCTCATGCACAGGAACGTATTTTCTTTTCATGTCCATTCCATTTTTTTTGCGGACGGTATGCAGAACCATTCATTTCAATGGGTCAGCAAAAAAAGGAAGGTACTCAGTGTGCATTCCATTTCCGTATGTTCGCATTTCCGTTCCGTAAAAATATATAACATGTCCCATTATTGTCCGCATTACGGAGAAGGATAGGACTGTTCTATTAGGGGCCATCTGTTCTGTTCCTCAAAATATGGAATGCACATGGATGTCATGAGCAAAATACATATGGTAGTTATTTTTTTTTTATCAGGTTCAGGATCTCTCTGACATGCCCCACATCCTCTCAGCCGTCTTCTGTGTCTCTGTTACCAGCATGACAATAGACAGTGGACTGCAAATTAGGTGGAAGTGAGACCCCTAGTGGCCATGATTTTACAACTTTTTTCAGGTGGATGCAGGCAGATTTTTTAAATTAAGTGATTTATATATTTGTTATTTACAACAATTTTCTATGAAATGTGAAAGTACAATGACATTTTAATGAAAATAAAAACAAGTCTGTGTTTTTTTTTCCTTTTTAATATTACAGAGTGCAGCAAAATACTATTTTTAAAGGGGTTGTGCTAAGTTTCAAAGTTATTCCCTATCCACTGGATAGGGGATAACTAGCTGATCCAGAGAATGGAGATCCCGTGTCCCCATGCTATAGGCTTGCTCAGCAGCTCCATTCATTCTCTATGGGACTACTGGACATACAGTACCTTGGAAAAGTATTAACCCCACTTGACTTTTTTCATGTTTGTTAGTCCTCATGCACACGGCTGTTGTTATGGTCCACATCCGAGCCGAATTTTTTGCGGTTCGGGTGCGGACCCATTCACTTCAATGGGGCCACAAAAGATGCGGACAGCACTCCATGTGCTGTCCGCATCTGTTGCTTCATTCCGTGGCCCCGCAAAAAAAATACAGCATGTCCTATTCTTGTCCATTTTGCGGACTAGAATAGGCATTTCTACAATGGGCCGCCGGTTCTGTTCTGCAAATTGTGGAAGACACACGGGCGGCTTCTGTTTTTTGTGGACCTGCGAAGACCGCAAAAAATGGAATGGTCGTGTGCATTAGACCTTTATCTGAATTTTATGTGATGGATAAGAACACAATAGTCTAAGTTGGTGAAGTGAAATGAGAAAAATATATAAATAAAACTATTGTTTTGAAATAGAAAACAGAAAATTGGCATTTGCATATGTATTCATCCCCTTTAATACGAAGCCCATAAAAAGCTCTGTTGCAACCAATTACCTTCAGAAGTCACATCATTAGTAAAATAATGTCCACCTGTGCGCAATCTAAGTGTCACATGATCTGTCATAACATATACACACCTTTTTTTAAAGGCCCCAGAGACTGCAACACCTAAGCAAGAGGCATCACTAACCAAACACTGCCATGAAGACCAAGGAACTCTCCAAACAAGTAAAGAAAAATGTTGTTCAGAAGTGCAAATCAGGGTTAGGATATAAAAAAATAACCACATTTTTGATGATCCCCAGGAGCACCATCAAATCTATCATAACCAAATAGAAAGAACTTGGCACAACAGCAAAACAGCCGCCCACCAAAAATCACCGGGCAAGGAGGGCATTAATCAGCCCAGACTTCTCAGTTATCAAAACTAAGGAATAGGCAAAAGGTGGGACCTTGCTTCTACAGTATACCCTAACGGGGTGCCCGGTGAAAGATTATTTTCTATTTAAAGACAAAGGAAGGCAGTAGCCATTTTCCTAGGCTTTCAGGCACTTTTGTATACAGGTGAAGGACGTATAGCTTCCGGCAGCCTCACTCTTTATTATTACAAGTACAGAAAGGCCATCTGAAGCAACACTGAAGTAGAAGACTATGATCCTAAAACCACTGTCACTGAGACCAGGACCAGATTCAGGACTATATACCTGTAAGTACACAACCTCCTACCCTAGCCTGAGATATAGCCACATATACAGCCTGTTACCTGGATTTACAGCATTCAACCTCCATATACATGAGAGGCTGCTTATATTTGGATGTAAACTGCTCTCAAGACCCTGCTTACAGTAAAGTTCTTAGTTGGATTCGAACCCTGTCTCATTCTTCCATCTCCATACTACAACTACCCTCATCATTTTGCACCATCAAGGTGCTGGCGTCACGACAATACCTAATTCATGGGCCCAGCCGCACAAGCACCTAGAAAATCCAATTACCATCAAGGGCACCTCGATCACTACCTGGACGGTGTCCCCTGTAATAGAGTGTGCACCTGAAAATGTGGTGCTATTTTCCCCTTCACTGCCGCCCAGCCATGAGAGCATCAAAACTGTGAGTAAAGAACTAACTGTTATTGTTCCTCGGCACACCGCCAACCTCACAATTTATCCCCATACGGTCCCGGCTCGCTGCAGTGGTGGATATGTGTGGGCTGGCATGAGGAAGTTCAATTACAAATGGTCGTTATAGGTGTTGAATTCCTCAGAGATCCATGCCTCTTTCATTCTTAGAAATGTGAGGTAGTCCGCACTGTCGTGAGCTAGGCGAGTGCGCTTATTGGTCATGATCCCACCTGCTGCGCTAAACGTCCTTTCGGACAGGACACTCGACGAGGGGCAAGCCAAGAAATCCATGGCAAATTGTGCCAACTCTGGCAACAAGTCAAGCCTGCACACCCAGTAGTCCAGGGGTTCCTCGCTTCTCAGAGTGTCCACATCAGTAGTGATGTCCCGAACTATTCGCCGGCGAGTAGTTCCCGGCGAACATAGCTTGTTCGCGTTCGCCGCTGCGGGCGAACATATGCGTTGTTCAGTCCGCCCCCTATACATCATCATTGAGTAAACTTTGACCCTATACCTCACAGTCAGCAGACACATTCCAGACCCTCCCACCTCCAGGACAGCATCCATTTTAGATTCATTTGGAATCTGCTTTCACAGAGAGAGGAGGGAGAGTGTAGCTGCTGCTGATTCAATTGGGAAAGCGTTAGCTAGGGCATTGTTCTGTGTCCACAGACTCATCTGCTGTAAGGACAGCATCCAGACAGCACCCCAAAAAGCCTGTACATCAGTCTGCTTTTTTTTTCCATATATATATATATATATATTGCAGTTACCTGGCTGCCCGTGTGTGAGAGGCTGCAGGCTCAGTCATAGACAGCACTGTGTGCACAGTGCACACCATTCATACAGGGTGTGACAGAAAATACCTTGCAGATAAAAAAAAATTCTATTTAATATTTTTCTGTGATCTAATCACATTTGCAAGCCCGTGTGTGTCAGGCCCCCACACATACTGTATTGTGTCCACTGGCTAGTGGCAGGTTCGGCCTGCACTCATACCGTTACAGGGTGTCATTCGCCCAAATACCTTTCAGAAAAAAAAATTCTATTTAAAATTTAACTGTGATCTAATCACATTTGCAAGCCCGTGTGTGTCAGGCACCCACACATACTGTATTGTGTCCACTGGCTAGTGGCTGGTTCGGCCTGCACTCATACCGTTACAGGGTGTCATTCGCCCAAATACCTTTCAGAAAAAAAAATTCTATTTAAAATGTAACTGTGATCTAATCACATTTACAAGCCCGTGTGTGTCAGGCCCCCACACATACTGTATTGTGTCCACTGGCTAGTGACTGGTTCGGCCTGCACTCATACCGTTACAGGGTGTCATTCGCCCAAATACCTTTCAGAAAAAAAATTATATTTAAAATTTAACTGTGATCTAATCACATTTGCAAGCCCGTGTGTGTCAGGCCCCCACACATACTGTATTGTGTCCACTGGCTAGTGGCTGGTTCGACCTGCACTCATACCGTTACAGGGTGTCATTCGCCCAAATACCTTTCAGAAAAAAAAATTCTATTTAAAATTTAACTGTGATCTAATCACATTTGCAAGCCCGGGTGTGTCAGGCCCCCACACATACTGTATTGTGTCCACTGGCTAGTGGCTAGGCCTGCACTTATATCGTTACAGGGTGTCATTCACCCAAATACCTTTCAGAAAAAAAAATCTATTTTAAATTTAACTGTGATCTAATCACATTTGCAAGCCCGTGTGTGTCAGCCAGGCCCACACAGACTGTACTGTGCCCACTGCCCACCACTTATATAGAGTGGCACAGTACCTTGCACGCATAGTAACACTTATCTAATAAAAAATTACAGGCAGAGGCAGGCCACGCCGCAGGGGCCGTCATGTTCGTGGTGCCGTGATTTCCACTGGCCCTGGAATAATGCCCAGTGTTCAGAGGCCACGTACCCTAAACCCCAAAAATTCTGCGAAAATAGTTGACTGGCTTACACAGGACACCAAATCTTCAACAGCTTCCGCTAAGAACCTTGACGCACCATCCTCCTCCAGCTCAGCTTTGGTCACCACTCTCCCGCCCGCCGCCACCACCACCACTACCACCACAGCCACCACAGCCGCTTCACTTGATCCCTCAGAGGAGTTATTTACACATCAGTTGGATGAAATTAGTGATGCGCAACCATTATTGCCAGGGGATGTAGATAACAGGGATATGTCTCAGTCAGGCAGCATTACACACATGGACGTACAGTGTGATGATGATGATGATGATGTTGTACCCGCTGCTGCTTCCTTTGCTGAGGTGTCAGATACAAGTGAAGCGGTTGATGATGACAATGTGTCTGTGGATGCCACGTGGGTGCCTGCTCAAAGAGAAGAAGAAGAGGGGGAAAGTTCAGAAGGGGAGACAGAGAGAATGAGGAGACGAGTTTTAAGCAGGGGGAGGTCGTCGCAAGGAGCTAGTGGCACAGTCAGACAGAATGTATCGGCACCCGGGGTCAGCCAGACACCACGCCAATCAACGCATGCTGTTGCCACCACCAGAATGCCGTCATTGCAAAGCTCAGCAGTGTGGCATTTTTTTTGTGTGTCTGCCTCTGACAACAGCAATGCCATTTGCAACCTGTGCCAAAAGAAACTGAGTCGTGGGAAATCCAACACCCACCTAGGTACAATTGCTTTGCAAAGGCACATGATCGCACATCACAAACGCCTATGGGATCAACACATGATGACGAGTAGAAGCAGCACACAAGCTCAAAGCCACCATCCTCCTCCTGGTCCAGCATCTTCAGCCACGTCAACCACTGCTGTCCTCCTTGCCCCCTCTCAACCACCCGCCACTCCGCCTCTCACCTTGAGCAGTTCCATCTCATCTGCCCACAGTCAGGTGTCTGTTAAGGAAATGTTTGAGCGTAAGAAGCCAATGTCACAGAGTCACCCCCTTGCCCGGCTGGTGGAGTCTGAGGCCTTCAAAAAAATTGTCGCTATTGGGACACCACAGTGGAAGGTACCCGGACAATTATTTTTTCTAATAAGGCAATCCCAAACCTCTACTCGGTGATTGAAAAGGAAGTCATGGCATCTCTGGCATACAGTGTTGGGGCAAGGGTCCATCTGACCACTGATATCTGGTCTGCAAAGCACGGTCAGGGCAGGTATATCACCTACACTGCGCATTGGGTCAACCTGCTGACGGTTGCCAAGCATGGAATGCGTGGCTCTGCAGCGGAGTTGGTGACACCACCACGACTTGCAGGCAGGCCTACTGCCACCTCTTCTACTCCTCCTACTCCATCCTCTTCCATAACCTCCTCGGCTGAGTCCTCTTCTGCTGCGGCGTCTGTCTGCACATCAACTGAACCCCCCCAGGTCCCCAGGGGCTATTCCACATCCCGAATACGACAGTGTCACGCTGTCTTGGGGTTGACTTGCCTGAAAGCAGAGAGCCACACCGGACCAGCACTCCTGTCCGCCCTGAACGCACAGGTGGATCAGTGGCTGACCCCGCACCAACTGGAGATCGGCAAAGTGGTGTGTGACAATGGAAGCAATTTGTTGGCGGCATTAAATTTGGGCAAGTTGACACATGTGCCGTGCATGGCACATGTATTGAATCTCATCGTACAACGTTTTGCGTCTAAGTACCCAGGCTTACAGGACGTCCTCAAGCAGGCCAGGAAGGTGTGTGGCCATTTCAGGCGAATTTTTTTGCCACGTTACTGGACGCTCATGCGCAATGCCTGTAGGCTCATGCGTCCTTTTGAGGAGGTGACAAACCTAGTCAGTCGCAGCGAAGGCACCATCAGCGATCTCATCCCATTTTTTTTCTTCCTGGAGCGTGCCCTGCGAACAGTGCTGGATCAGGCTGTAGATGAGCGGGAAGAGGAAGAGGAAGAGTTGTGGTCACCATCACCACCAGAAACAGCCTTGTCATCATCGCTTGCCGGTCCTGCGGCAACGCTGCAAGAGGAGTATGAGGAAGAGGAGTCAGAGGAGGAATGTGGCTTTGAGGAGGAGGAAGACCAACCACAGCAGGCATCCCAGGGTGCTCGTTGTCACCTATCTGGGACCCGTGGTCTTGTACGTGGCTTGGGGGAAGAACAGACCGTCAATGACATCAGTGAGGAGGAGGAACGGGAAATGAGTAGCTCGGCATCCAAACTTTCATGCTGTCATGTCTGTTGAGGGACCCTCATATAAAAAGGATGAAGGAGAACGACCTGTACTGGGTGGCCACGCTACTAGACCCCTGGTATAAGCAGAAAGTGGCGGAAATGTTTGCCAAATTACCGGAAGTCAGAAAGGATGCAGCAGTTCAAAACAAAACGAAAAAATATGCTTTACACAGCTTATAAGGGGGATGTCACAGCACAATGGGAATCTAACTGGGGAAGAGGTCAAAGTAATCCTCCTCCTACCACGACCACGGCGGCAAGGACAGGACGCTTTACAGATGTGTTGTTGATGGAGGACATGCGGAGCTTTTTCAGTCCTACACATCGCCACAGCCCTTCGGGATCCAGCCTTAGAGAACGACTCGACCGACAGGTGGCAGACTACCTCACCTTAACTGCAGATATCGATACTCTGAGGAGCGATGAACCCCTTGACTACTGGGTGTGCAGGCTTGACCTGTGGCCTGAGCTATCCCAGTTTGCGATAGAACTTCTGACCTGCCCCGCTTCAAGTGTCCTGTCAGAAAGGACCTTCAGTGCAGCAGGAGGCATTGTCACTGACAAAAGAAGTTGCCTCGGTCAAAAAAGTGTTGATTACTTCACCTTCATTAAGATGAATGAGGAATGGATCCTGAAAGGACTGACAGTAGGGGATACGTTTAACTAACATAAGGCCTGATGACATGCCTTGGCCTCAAAATGGTCCCCACGCTGCTGTATTTAATGTCTAGATACCGGATGACTTTCGTGAATTCTCCGACACCAACTAGGGTTTAAGCCGCAATGTTTTAGTCACCTTTCTGCCTTGAAAACATCAATTTTTCCGGCCGCTGCTACAACAGCGGCTGCAACAATAACATTGTTTTTCAGGCATGTGTACATGCCTAATTTTTCTGGCCTCTGGTGCTGCACTGTGGCTGCAAAAACAAAACAAAAAAAAAGGCACATACAAGTGTCTATTCCCCTTCGTGATCGGTACCTTGTTGTGGTGAAGGGGCTTGCGTATCACAATGAAGCGATCATCACCTCTATGAGTGTGTTGGCAATGTAGCCACACCCCAGATGATAAGGCCGTTGCTTCATTATGATCAGACCAAAACCGATCGGGACGGCTGGATGTTTTTTCAAAGAAAAAAAATATTTTTTTTCATTTATCTTTTTTTAAGTTGTATGGGTGGGTTTTTAATACATAAAATAAAAAAATCATAATAAAGTCTCTTAATAGTTTATTAGAAATAATGCAGACAATTTAAAAAATCCCCAACAATTTCAATACAAATCAAGTACAAAGCTCAGAACTAAATTTTTCCAGGATGTCATAATGGTTCGTTAATTCGACAATGGTTAATCAATTCGACACACGTCCCCAGATAGGGGACGTAACAGGGATTAAACTGATAGGAATAGGACTAGTTAAGACACCACTCATATAGGGTGTCACAGCACATTGCTCCGTGCATGCGCAGTGCCCCAACTTGGGAGTAAGAGGACCGACCAAGCTACTTTTTCCATCTCCCGGTTCCTAAAATCAATTCAGTTTGGTGTATCAGAGTTTGGTCTGTCACTGTGAAGGCAGTCGAAGATACCTGGCCTAAATTTTTTTTCACAAAAGGCAATCCCACCCTGATATGGGACATAACAGGGATTAAACTGATGAGAATAGTACTACAGAAAATAGCACTCATATCGGGTGTGACAGTAAATTGCACGGCACAGACGCAGTGACCGTGGATTCAAACAAAGGGGAGGGAGCCAGCGTTTTTTTTAACCATCTCCCCATTCAAAAAATCAATTCAATTCACCTTTCCGGAACCCTTGGTGTTGTACGTGGCTGGGTGGAGGAAGAAACCTTCAATGACATCAACGGGACATGGCTAGCTTGGTATCCAAACTTGTGCAAATGGGAAGTTTGCGGTTGGGCAAATGGACTGTTTGCGGTGGTTTGCGGTGCATTAACCTCCTCTGGACCGCCTAACGCACGGATGCGTCCTGGAGGCGGTCGATTCATTCCTCCTGGACGCATCCGTGCGTCATCTCGCGAGACGCGAGATTTCGGTTTGAGCCGGCCCGCGCATGCGCATCGCGGGCCGGCAAAAGTTCAAGCACTATTTTGTCACCAGCCTGCCAGCCAATGATCATTGCTGGCAGGCTGGCGATTTTTAAAATCTCCATTCAGAAGCCATATAACACATTATATTTGTAAATATAATGTGTTAAATGGCTTCCCTGCTCCTCTGCTGGTCCTTTTTGTCGGTTGGTCTCAGCAAAGGAGCAGGCATCACAGTGAGTACACCAAACACTACACCTTAGCCCCAGATCACCCCCCAGCACCCCAATTAACCCCTTGATCACCCCTTCTTGCCCCTGTCAATCACTAGTGAAAGGGAAAAAAGTGATCAGTGTAAACTGTCACTTTTTTTTCCACTGGTATTGACTGTTAGGTTTTAGGTGTAGTTTAGGCCCCTTGGTTAGGTAGTTTAGCGATCGTTTAGCACCCAGCCCACCGCACCGCAGTCACGCATACGCTGATTAGCGTATCGCTAATCAGCTTTTGTACTTTTATAGTATCTGTAAGTGATCAAAACTGATCACAGTCAGATCTATAATAGTATTAGTGTTACCTTAGTATGCCCTCCACCCAAAACGCAGTGTTTGCCCGATCAGGCCTGATCGGTCGCTTACACGTGCGTTCACCCACGCCCGCCCCGCCGCAGTGACAAAAAATTATATTTTTTTGATCACTGCACAATCACTTTACAAGCGCTGCGGCGATAAAAAAAATCTGTTTTGATATTTTTTATCAACCGCAGCGGCCTCCGGTACTTCGCTAGCCTCCCGTTTGTAAGACAGGCTTGCTTTTTTTCTTGGGTAGTCTCAGGGAATACCCCTAAATTTAGTAGCCCAAATGTCAAACAGGGGGTATTCTTCTGAAGAGGCCTACAGGATTCTGACTCAGTCGGATGAGGAATGGGAACCCTCATCTGATGAATCTAGCGGGTCAGAATATGAACCTGTAGAAAGCAGTGGCAGTCTGACTCAAAGTTCGGACGAGGAGGTTGAGGTCCCTGATAGCACCAGGAGTACCCGGCCCCGTGTCGCTAGACCACAGGTTGCGCAGGATCCGCTTCAAGGGCAGCAGAGTGGGGCTGGCGCTGTCGGATTACGTGGTGAGGCATACACCAGCAGCGCAGCCCATCCTGGACCTAGTACCAGCACTGCCGTACAACATGGTTAAGTGGCGAGCACCAGAAGGGCAGTTGAAGCTGGTACGGTGGCACGTGCAGTAGTTACCCCGTCGCAGCCACCGCACAGACAGGTCCGTAGAGCCCCTAGAATCCCTGAGGTGCTGGCAAACCCTAATTGGCATTCCCCAACTTCAGCCGCACCTGTAGTTCCCCCTTTCACCGCCCAGTCTGGAGTTCGGGTTGAGACAGCTCAGATCGGTTCGGCCCTGGAATTTTTTGAGCTGTTCTTGACTGCAGAGCTCTTGGACTTAGTTGTGGCAGAAACAAATCGGTATGCCACTTAATTTATATGCGCCAACC
This sequence comes from Bufo gargarizans, assembly GCF_014858855.1. Taxonomy (NCBI): domain Eukaryota; kingdom Metazoa; phylum Chordata; class Amphibia; order Anura; family Bufonidae; genus Bufo; species Bufo gargarizans. Next base: position 663,276,781 of record NC_058081.1, read on the forward strand.
CGGGAAGCTTTTATGCCCAGCCTTTCCGGTGGAAACCAGTCCAAGTTTCCGAAATTAAAATTTTTCTGGGCCTTCTCCTCAACATGGGTCTAACCAAAAAGCATGAATTGCGGTCATATTGGTCCACAAACCCAATTCATCACATGCCCATGTTCTCTGCTGCTATGTCCAGGACACAATTTTAGATCATCCTGCGTTTCCTGCACTTTAGCGACAACACCACCTCCCGTCCCAGAGGCCACCCAGCTTTTGACCGGCTCCACAAAATTCGGCCCCTCAGATCACTTCAACCAGAAATTTGCAGATTTGTATACCCCTGAGCAAATACATTTTACCGGGCGCCTTGGCTTCAAACAATACATCCCAAGCAAGCGCGCCCGGTATGGGGTCATATTGTATAAGCTCTGTGAAAGGGCCACAGGCTTATACCCACAAATTTCGGATCTATGAGGGAAAAGATCAGACCCTGGAGCCGTCGGTTGCCCTGACTACCTGGGGAGCAGTGGGAAGACAGTCTAGGACTTGATGTCACCATTATTTGGCAAGGGGTACCATCTTTATGTGGACAATTTCTACACAAGTGTGGCCCTCTTCAAGCATTTGTTCCTAGAACAGATTGGCTGCTGTAGCACCGCGCGGGCTTCCCCCAACAGCTCGTTACCACCCGTCTTGCAAGGGGGGAGAGGGCTGCCTTGTGTAACCAAGAACTGCTCGTGGTGAAATGGAGAGACAAGCGTGACGTTTACATGCTCTCCTCCAGTCACGCAGACACGACAATCAAAATTGAGCGAGCAACCAGTGTCATTGAAAAGCCCTTCTCAGTCCACGACTATAACCTTCACATGGGAGGGGTGGACTTCAATGACCAGATGTTGGCTCCGTATTTAGTTTCCCGACGCACCAGACACTGGTATAAGAAGGTGTCTGTATATTTGATTCAATTGGCTGCATATAATAGTTTTGTTCTCTACAGTAAGGCTGGGAGAACAGGATCCTTTCTCAAATTTCAGGAAGAGAACATCGAGAACCTCCTGTATCCAGGAGGTTCCGTGGCCCCATCCACCAGTGTAGTTAGCCGTCTACACGAGCGACATTTCCCCAGTGTTGTTGCCGACCGCCACCCCGAAAAAAATGTTGTGTCTGTAGCAGGAGTGGAATAAGGCATGACACCCGCTATTTCTGTCCTGACTGTCCTGACCACCCTGCCCTATGCTTTGGGGAGTGTTTCCGGAAGTACCACACACAGGTACACTTAGCATAGGGATCTCATCTCACAGAACAGGTACACAGGGCTATTAAGGCCCATTCACACACAGCTGCTGCAAACCTCTCCTTTCACCTGGGACAAAGTGCATAATGCACTTCGCCACATCTTTGGGTGATTTGCGCTTTGCACATTGTCCCATGGGGAAGGAGAGGTTTGTCCTATAAAGGTAAAAAAAAACAAAAAAAACACCAGTAAGCAAAAAAGTTAACGTTCAGTTCCAAAAGTTAAATAAAGTTTATATGTACTGTTCAAAGGTTATTATAAAATTAATAAAATTTATTGTGTTGCGGCCTGTTTTTTTCTTTTCTTTTTTTTTACCTTCCAGGTGGACCAACCAATCGACTAGCTGCAGCACTGATGTGCATTCTGACAGAAGCATTACGCTGCTGTCAGAGTACACAAAAGTCGGTGTATGCGGCGCTGCAAGACGAGATTTCTCCTCTGCAGTAAAAGATACGTTTGCTGAGGCATATGAGCTGAGGAGGTGGCGGTGTTCATATGCTTTGGCAAACACTTTGTATATAAAAAAATTAAAATAAAAATCCCGGCAATTATTTATTCATCCACATCGATTGATGTGAATGGAGAAATCGGGTTTGCCAGGGCATACGAGCTAAGTGGGTATGGATGTTGGGCAGAGCTCCTATGTCCTGGCAGACGCCTTTCCCCTCCTTTTTTTTTTGGGCAGAGATTTTTTCATCCACATTGATCGACGTGAATGAAGAAATCTGTGCCGTTCATTTTTTCTTTCAGCCCAGAGGCTGAACGGAAAAAAAAAATCTCATTACCTGTATGCTCAATATAAGGAGAATAGCAGAAACTCCTAATGCTGGCCATACATGTAATGATTGCGGAGACCCTCAAATGCCAGGGCAGTACAAACACCCCACAAATGACCCCATTTTGGAAAGAAGACACCCCAAGGTATTCGCTGAGGGGCATATTGAGTCCATGAAAAATTGTAATTTTTGTCCCAAGTTAGCGGAAAGTGAGACTTTGTGAGAAAAAAAAATAAAAATCAATTTCCGCTAACTTCTGCCCAAAAAATAATAATTCTATGACCTCGCCAGGCCCCTCATTGAATACCTTGGGGTGTCTTCTTTCCAAAATGGGGTCACATGTGGGGTATTTATACTGCCCTGGCTTGAGAAGAAGTCTGGGATCCAAATGTCTAAAAATGCCCTCCTAAAAGGAATTTGGGCACCTTTGCGCATCTAGGCTGCAAAAAAGTGTCACACATGTGGTATCGCCGTACTCAGGAGAGGTTGGGGAATGTGTTTTGGGGTGTCATTTTACATATACCCATGCTGGGTGAGATAAATATCTTGGTCAAATGCCACCTTTGTATAAAAAAATGGGAAAAGTTGTCTTTTGCTGAGATATTTCTCTCACCCAGCATGGGTATATGTAAAATGACACCCCAAAACACATTCCCCAACTTCTCCTGAGTACGTCAATACCACATGTGTGACACTTTTTTGCCGCCTAGGTGGGCAAAGGGGCCCACATTCCAAAGAGCACCTTTCGGATTTCACAGGCCATTTTTTACACATTTTGATTTCAAACTACTTTGCACGCATTTGGGCCCCTAAAATGCCAGGGCAGTATAACTACCCCACAAGTGACCCCATTTTGGAAAGAAGACACCCCAAGGTATTTCATGATGGGCATAGTGAGTTCATGGAAGTTTTTATTTTTTGTCACAAGTTAGTGGAATATGAGACTTTGTAAGAAAAAAAAAATCATCATTTTCCGCTAACTTGTGACAAAAAATAAAAAGTTCTATGAACTCACTATGCCCATCAGCGAATACCTTAGGGTGTCTACTTTCCGAAATTGGTTCATTTGTGGGGATTTTCTACTGTCTGGGCATTGTAGAACCTCAGGAAACATGACAGGTGCTCAGAAAGTCAGAGCTGCTTCAAAAAGCGGAAATTCACATTTTTGTACCATAGTTTGTAAATGCTATAACTTTTACCCAAACCATTTTTTTATTTTTTTTTTACCCAAACATTTTTTTTTTATCAAAGACATGTAGAACAATAAATTTATCAAGAAATTTATATATGGATGTCGTTTTTTTTTTTTAAATTTTTACAACTGAAAGTGAAAAATGTCATTTTTTTGCAAAAATTTTGTTAAATTTCGATTAATAACAAAAAAAGTAAAAATGTCAGCAGCAATGAAATACCACCAAATGAAAGCTCTATTAGTGAGAAGAAAAGGAGGTAAAATTCATTTGGGTGGTTAGTTGCATGACCGAGCAATAAAGGGTGAAAGTAGTGTAGTGCAGAATTGTAAAAAGTGGTCTGGTCATTAACGGTGTTTCAACTAGGGGGGCTGAAGTGGTTAAAAGGGGAGTTTGGTCTGTCAATGTCTGTGAAGCGGGTGTAACCCTTACACTACCTGATCGATACAACATCATACCTGATCGTATACACACACTGGATGTTTTAAACCACGTTGTTCAAAAAAAAAATAGATTTTTAGGTAATTTATGCCCTTTATGGATTAAAATTCAAGTCTGCGTCAACTATGTAATTTTCCATGGGAGTTTTGCCATGGATCCCCCTTCCGGCATGCCACAGTCCAGGTGTTAGTCCCCTTAAAACAACTTTTCCATCACTATTGTGGCCAGAAAGAGTCCCTGTGGGTTTTAATATTCACCTGCCCATTGAAGTCAATGGCTCAATGGCGGTTCACCCGGTTCGACTGTTCGCGAACATTTGCGAAAATACGCGTTCGCTGTTGGAAAATTTATGTTCGCGACATCTCTCCACATCAGCAGTTAACCCCATGTAGTCGGACAAATGTCGGTCTAGGCGTTTGCTGAGGTTGGATCTGGACGGAAGCTGTCGATGGGTTGGCTGAAAGAATGATGTCATATCCGAAGTGACCAACACATCTTCAAACTACCCTCTGTAGTGTCCCACTAGGTAAAGGTGGGCACTGCACAGGTTAATGTATTTGCATTAAATGTCACGTGCATGTTTTTCCCTGTATTATCTGGGTGTCAGGCCTGTTAGGGTGTAGTTTAGCCTCCCGGACGTTAGAGGGAGCTGGAGAGCCCTAGTTATATATAGGAAGGCCCAGACAGGGAAGAGTTAGTTCATTCCAGGGGACTAGAGGAGTTACTTCGTCCACCTGAAGCTCCTGAAGCTAGGATCAGCTCAGTAGAGACACCCCAGTTGCAGGACCCAACCTCCTGGGAGAAACCCACAGTCATCCACCTTACAAGAGAGGGCGATCCAGGGTAAGCTAAGTGACCCTGATGGGCAGATAAAACTAGAAAGTGCAGCAAGAATCTAATACCTGAGGAAGATAGTAACCAAGGATTTAAGCCACCCTTTAGGCATCCGGGCCTTGGGAGATAAAGCCAGAGCAGGAGTTCTAGAAAGGACAGTGTACATTGATTCTGAGGAAAGGTACAACCTGCTGCTGAGTGCTTGTGAATTTACCCTCTGCGTATCTTGCATAAATATTACCTGCCATTGTGTGAATAAGCCTACTTGTGGAACTGTGATTGAAAGACTGTACTACTACCTGCTGTACAAAGTTGGATTGTTCAGTAAAATTACATTTGGTTCACTATTCTACTTGTGTACCTCCATCATTCCAACTACCAACCGGCGTGCCACCGTCCAAAGGCACTGGCGTCACGAATACAACAGGGACCTTGCCCCAGGCACTCAAAATACCCGTAACATCCAGGGCACCTCATCCACCATCAGGCCTGGTCCCTATATACAGAGTGTGCCCCAGAGGAACCGTGTCTACCTCTCCTTCACTGCCACGCGCCTGCCCAGGGTTCTCCAATATAGTGAGTAACCCTCGATTGCCCATAACCGTGACCTCACTTCGTCATACCCTGCAGGTCTGGCGTGTTGCATAAATTGGCGTCACGAACAGGATCCGAATATTCCTGCGCCATTGCGGATTTAAAAACTGTGTGCTGAAAATTGTCTTAAAGTGACATGCCCCAATTGTTTTATTGAAAATTGCTAGGCCAAAGTGAACTGTAATAATTGCGGTGTGAAGATTGCATTGTATGGACTATTTTTCTGCCGATTTGAGTCACTGCTTGCTGTCAGTGAATAGACAGCCATATTGCCCATTTAACCTGATCGGATTACAAGTGCGCCTCGTGGAGCTGTTTGGCGCGAAAAAGAGGACTTTGGCGCGAAAAGAATCAGGCGGAGCCATCGCCCAGCCAACCAGGAAGAAGAACCCCGCCTACCTGAGTCCCGGAGCTACGAGAGGCCGCGCCTATCCTGCTGACGCGGTACGCAGGACGTCCGACACCCGTAGCTGCGCATCTCGCGAGACTTGGAGCGAGCACCACCGGAGTAAGTACCGACTTCAAAAACTTTTGCCGGCTTCTCCGCTTACCTTACCGAGAGCTTCCCGACCCCTGCCAGGGCACCGGAGGGACCCCCGCTAGTCACCAACGACTTGTCTGAAAAAAAAAATGTTAAAGTTACTGCCATAGCCGCTCCGGTCCGCTCCGCTACATTTAAAGGGCCATACCCACCTAGCAACGCCATGTCCGCGGTCGAGGAAATCGCACAGGCAGCCCCAGTCGTGCCTGCTGAAGTACCCGCAGCCGACTCTGGGGCCCCTGCCGCCGCGGCACCGCCAAGCCTGATGCCGCTAACCATGCCGTACTATTTCGGGGCCCCCTGGTTCCCACGTTATTCAGGGGAAGCCCACAAGTTAAAAGACTTTAGGGAACAGATACTGGCTCTGTTCCGGCTTTATCCCATCAATGCTGAGCAGCAAATGGAGATCCTCTTAGCTCAGTTAGAAGGGGCCGCCCGCAGGGAAGTAATGTCATGGCCCCGTTCTGAGAAAAATAGCCTGGAACAGATCTTTGAACATTTGGGCACCACGTTTGAAGCCAGAACGGTGTCAGAAGTTAAAATGCGTTTCTTCAGCAGAAAGCAGCAGCCTGGAGAGTCGCTCCGTGATTTTGCCCTGTCCTTACAGGAGACGCTGAGAGCTGTAGTCCAAGTGGATCCTAAAGAAGCTGAGGACCAGGACTGGACTCTTAGAGAGCAATTCATTGCAGGCATAAGTACTGAACATTTAAAGGGCCAGCTACAGATGTTGTCAGCTCAACACCCTCACTGTACATTCTTGGATTTAAAAGAATTGGCCATCAGCATACTAGGCCAGAACCCTGCTCCCTCCAGGGCCAGCAACCTTCCCTGAACCCCAGGCTTGTCAGCCAAAGACTGTTAATGTGGGGTCTGCAGGAGGCGGTCAAGCCACCCAAGCTCCAGTCACGGATGTAGTGGCAGCACTAATGGAGCAAGTGAACTATCTTACTCTAAGTCTAGAGAAGGTGTGCAAGAAGATAGAGGAGTGGGAGAGACCATTGTTACTAGAAGATGAAGGTCCTTTTCCTCCAAGGCTCCCACCTGCATATGGAGATGTGTATCCAAAAGAGCCTGATGGGCGACCGAAGTACCGGCCCAGAAGTAGAAAACAGCCTGTCTGCCATCACTGCAAGAAATATGGACATACTGAATCCATGTGCTGGCAGTTAAACGAGTAACCCCTGAGGCAGAGGACCGCCCCTCGGGAGGTAGAACAGTAGGTCCAAAGGATCCAAACTGGATGCCTAAGTATGTCGGATCCTGTCCGAAAATTTATATATGTATCAACGGGATACCCTTTGAAGCCCTGTTGGACACTGGGTCACAGGTCACCACCATTCAACGGCCTGCCTTTGACAAGTTCTGGGATCCAAGTCTCCTCACCCAGCCACCAGAGTCCTGGCTAGATATTATCGCTAGCAACGGTAAGCCAGTGAAAGTGCATGGGTATTGGGAACCTACTCTTCAGGTGGGAGAAGCCACCCTGCCACAGCAAGGCGTGATTGTGGTACAAGCTGGAGGTAAAGGAGGACACCCTGTGATCTTAGGGACTAATGTTCTTAAAAATTGTTACTCCGAAGTGCTTGAAGCATTGAATCAAACCATATCGTCCGCCTCACCTGCTTCCAGAAGAGTTATTCAGAAAACTATTAGTGTGCTGTGCGCTCAACAAAAGTTCGCCAACAAGAAAGGAGAAATTTGCACTGTCCGGATCCGGGATAACCGGCCGGTGATTTTGCCTCCAAATTCCCAGATCATACTGTGGTGCCATGCTGTATTAGGGATCCAGGGCCAGGACTATCAGGCCCTAGTGGAACCTATTCCTATTAAGGATGTGATCCGTCTGCCTGCCGCGGAGGCGTTCCAGACCGCGCAGAACAGCAGCACCCCTACGGCATCCTGGTGGGAAGAACTACATGTGGGGGACGAATCCACCGCAAAGGAGCAAATAGAGGGAGTCCTGAAGCTGGTGAAGGAGCACCACCAGGCTTTCAGCAAACACTCCACAGACTATGGAGAGGTCAGTGTAATCCAACACACCATACCCACTGGCTCTCACCCTCCTATTAAGGAGAGGCACAGACCCATACCACCTACTACCTATCAGTCTGTGAAAGAGATGATACAAGAGATGAAAGACTCTAATATAATCCGGGACAGCCATAGTCCCTGGGCTGCGCCCCTAGTACTCGTGCGAAAAAAAGATGGCAGCATAAGGTTCTGCGTGGATTACAGGAAAATTAATCAAATTACCCATAAAGATGCATATCCATTGCCACGCATTGAGGAGTCCTTGACTGCCCTGGGGTCATCAGCCTATTTTTCCACCTTGGACTTAACCAGTGGGTACTGGCAGGTACCCATGGCCCCAGAAGATCGAGAAAAGACTGCTTTCACGACACCTATGGGCCTGTTTGAATTCAATTATATGCCATTTGGACTGTGTAATGCTCCAGGAACGTTCCAGAGGCTGATGGAACGTTGTTTAGGCCATAGGAATTTTGAGACGGTGCTATTATACCTGGATGACGTCATTATATACTCCAAGACGTATGAGGACCATCTAAAGCACCTGGGTGAGGTGTTTCAAGTTCTTACTAAATATGGCCTCAAAATCAAGCCATCCAAGTGCCACCTGCTGAAACCAGCCGTCAAATATCTCGGGCACATTGTCAGTGCCGAAGGAGTACAGCCTGATCCTGACAAACTTGCTGCTGTCCGTAACTGGCCTACTCCTACGACCGTGAAAGAGGTGAGAAGCTTTCTCAGTTTTGCAGGGTACTATAGGCGATTCATCCCGCATTTCGCACAAATTGCGGATCCCATCCAGGAACTCTTGAGGGGGCATCCGAAAAAGAGCCCAAAGACTCCTATTCCTGTTGAGTGGAATGAAGAGCGGGAAATTGCCTTCCAACTCCTAAAGAAGAAGTTGACCGAACCCCCTGTTCTGGGTTACCCAGATTATCAGAAGCCATTCCACCTCTACACAGATGCCAGTAAAAGAGGCCTGGGGGCCGTGTTGGCTCAAGTGCAAGATAACAAATAAAGGGTGATTGCCTACGCCAGCAGATCCCTGAAGGGAGCTGAGAAGAACGACCAGAATTACAGTTCTTTCAAGCTGGAGTTTCTTGCCTTAGTTTGGGCTGTGACCGAAAAGTTTAAGGACTATCTCGCTGCCACACCGTTTGTTGCCTTCACAGATAATAATCCCCTGGCGCATCTGAATACAGCCAAATTAGGGGCACTGGAGCAAAGATGGGCCTCCCGCCTGGCCAACTATAATTTTACTGTGAAGTACCGGGCCGGCCGCTCCAATGATAACGCTGATGCTCTGTCACGACTCCCCACTACAGAAGCCCCAGATGAATCGAAAGATGCCTGGGAAGAGGTGGAGATGCCAGCGTTTTATAACAAATTTACCCAGCAGGATAATATACATACTGAAGATTCCCCTGCTGCTGATCCTTTCTCATCAGATGGTCCTGAGTTCAGAGGCGATCAAGAAAGATGGATTAAGCTCCAGTCCGAAAGTAGAGTCCTCAGTGAACTGCTTGACTTCCTTACTAGTGGAAAAATCCCTGAGAGGATCAGCAGGAAGAGTGCAGACCCAGAGCTAGTGAGACTGTGGAGACATCGCCACCAACTATTCCTTCAAAAGGGCCTGTTGCTCAGAAGGAGTCTGGATCCAGTGTCCTATGATAGAGTGTATCAAATTCTCCTGCCACGTCGGGATGCCAGCCTGGTGCTGGATATGTACCACAACCAGTCCGGACACTTCGGTGTGCAAAAGACTGAGGCCACCATTCGCAGAAGATTCTATTGGATCGGGATGAGAGAAGATATCGAGAAATGGTGCCGAGAATGCACTGCCTGTGCTGTGGGGCGGACTGAACGCCATGACCAGAGGGCACCTCTCCATCCCATCGTAAGTAAGGCTCCTTTAGAACTTGTTGCCATTGATCATGTAAAGTTAGAGCCGAGTCGCTCAGGGTATACATATGCCATGACTATAATTGATCACTTCACTAAGTTTGTCGTAGCAGTGTCTGTGAAAGACCTGACAGCCAAGACCACAGCGGAGGCGTTCTGGAAGCATTTCCTGCTGCCCTACGGTTGCCCAGAAAGGATCCTCACCGATCAAGGGTCTGCGTTTGAGTCACAGCTGTTCCATGAGATGTGCCTGCTACACAACTGCCAGAAGGTCCGGACCACCGCTTATCATCCGCAAGGTAACGGACTCTGTGAGAAAATGAATAAGACTCTCATTGAAATGCTGAGAGCAGTACCCCCTGAGACGAGGGGAGATTGGCCTACTCTGTTGCCGCAGCTTATGTACACTTACAACAACACCATCCATTGTTCCACCGGTTACACCCCGTTCTATTTGATGTTCGGCCGACAAGGGAGATTGCCTGCGGACCACTCCTTAGGGGTACAGGTGCCGGATGAGATCAACCCACTGCCCAAGACTGATTGGGTAGTGGAACACCAAAGGCGTCTTCTTAATGCTAAGGAGATTGTCCAGGAACGGATGGAGATTGTTCGAGAAAGGCAGCAGAAGGACTTTGACCAGACTGCCCATGCGGGACCCCTGGCTCTGGGAGACAAGGTATGGTTGAAAAACAACCACCGGACCAGCAAGTTGGACAGCAAATGGGAAAGGATTCCCTACCTTATCACTGCCATACCCAATGCTGCGGCCCACATTTACCAGATCTCCAGGGAAGGAAAGGGTCCCCAAGTTGTTCACAGGAACCGCCTCAAGCCCTGTATAGAAGGAGAACCAGCGGCGGAGGAGATGGAACCTGAGCCTACTGAGGAAGAGTTGCCGGCTCCACCTATGGACCCTATGCAGGCTGTGGAGAACTTAATCCATGATAAAGAGCCGCTCCACTGGGCCCTCACGCCTTGGTTGAATTTATTGGTTCCTGCTCCTGTTCCTGTTAGCCCTCAGCCTCCTGAAGAAGCTCCAGAGGCAATGGGCTCCTCTGACATTCCTGAAGCCAGGCAGGAAGAATCCCTGCCAGTAAGGAGGTCTACCCGTTCTACCAGGGGGCATCGACCTGTGAGGTTTGTGGACTACATTATGGGCCCAGGTAGCCCCTCACGGGAAACCCCTGTTTAACCATTGCAAGCCTGGGTACGGACTCATGTTGTTCTTTGAGCCTCCAAGGACTTATGTTTATTTACTTTTATACGGACTATCCTGGTTTATTGATACGCTGTGCCAGGTCAGCGCCCCTGTTCCCTCACATTATTCTGAGAGAAGAGAACGACGCCCCTTGTCACCACTCCTTTCAGTGACCCTGTTTGCCCACTGTTATGTTGTTAAATGTGGTGAATACTGTTATATGCATGTTCTCTGCTGTCTTTCAGGTTGTCGCTTCCAAATGGGCGGACCCTCCATGTTGCGCCGAGGACGGGCAACATTATAGCGTGGGGGTATGTAGTGTCCCACTAGGTAAAGGTGGGCACTGCACAGGTTAATGTATTTGCATTAAATGTCACGTGCATGTTTTTCCCTGTATTATCTGGGTGTCAGGCCTGTTAAGGTGTAGTTTAGCCTCCCGGATGTTAGAGGGAGCTGGAGAGCCCTAGTTATATATAGGAAGGCCCAGACAGGGAAGAGTTAGTTCATTCCAGGGGACTAGAGGAGTTACTTCGTCCACCTGAAGCTCCTGAAGCTAGGATCAGCTCAGTAGAGACACCCCAGTTGCAGGACCCAACCTCCTGGGAGAAACCCACAGTCATCCACCTTACAAGAGAGGGCGATCCAGGGTAAGCTAAGTGACCCTGATGGGCAGATGAAACTAGAAAGTGCAGCAAGAATCTAATACCTGAGGAAGATAGTAACCAAGGATTTAAGCCACCCTTTAGGCATCCGGGCCTTGGGAGATAAAGCCAGAGCAGGAGTTCTAGAAAGGACAGTGTACATTGATTCTGAGGAAAGGTACAACCTGCTGCTGAGTGCTTGTGAATTTACCCTCTGCGTATCTTGCATAAATATTACCTGCCATTGTGTGAATAAGCCTACTTGTGGAACTGTGATTGAAAGACTGTACTACTACCTGCTGTACAAAGTTGGATTGTTCAGTAAAATTACGTTTGGTTCACTATTCTACTTGTGTACCTCCATCATTCCAACTACCAACCGGCGTGCCACCGTCCAAAGGCACTGGCGTCACGAATACAACAGGGACCTTGCCCCAGGCACTCAAAATACCCGTAACATCCAGGGCACCTCATCCACCATCAGGCCCTATATACAGAGTGTGCCCCAGAGGAACCGTGTCTACCTCTCCTTCACTGCCACGCGCCTGCCCAGGGTTCTCCAATATAGTGAGTAACCCTCAATTGCCCATAACCGTGACCTCACTTCGTCATACCCTGCAGGTCTGGCGTGTTGCACCTCTTCTTGCAGGCACAGGAGGATTGGTATCCACATCTGTTTCGCTGTTGGAGGAAATTCCTCTGCCAGTGCCCGCAACAAAAAAATGCAGCATCTCTCGTAGCAAGGCCTGAAAATGCTGCATTCTGCCAGCCCTCTGTGATGCTGGGAACATGTCCACCATTTTGTGTTTGTACCGGGGGTCTAACCGGGAATTCATTCAGCATTGCCAGTTTTTTGCTCCTGCTCCTCAACAGCTTGATCAATGACACGACGAAATGCATGCTCCAGAAAGAAGGCGTAAGGTACGATGTCACTAATGGCGCCCTGGCTGCGACTGACCTATTTGGTGATCTCATCAAATGGCCGCAGAAGTCTGCATGTCTTTGCGCATGAGCAGCCACTGGTGTGGTGAAAAGAAACCAAGCTCCCCAAAACCTGTCTTGCTACGGAGTTCGTATAGTCGTTGACGGCACGTTGCTGCTGTAGCAGCCTATCAAGCATATACAAGGTGAAGTTCCAGCATGTCGGGCTGTCACAAATCAGACGTCTGACGGGCAGGTGGTGTCGCAGCTGAACGTTAGCAAGGCAATCCATGGCTGTGAAATATCTTATAAAATGGCCAGAGAATTTCCTGACCTGCCGCAAGACGCCTGGACCCCGGGGTATTTGACAACAAATCGCCGCACAACTAAGTTCAGGACGTGTGCCATGCACGGTACGAGTGTCATTTTGCCCTTCATCATCGTCACCTTCACCATAACTGACATTAGAGATCTCGGAGTAGGCAGCAACAGCGGGGACCACCCTCCTTGGGCTGATTTGGGTACTGTTGTCAGACCGCTGGGTGGCGGCCATTGCTATCTCCTCTTCCTCATCCGATGTCAAGAATGGCTGTTCATCGGTATGGTCTGGGAATGGATGGGAAAATAATTCCTCTGACTCAAGTGGAGGGGCTATGGTGGTTGTGATGTTGTCTTTGGGGGTGTACACAGCAGAGAGTGAGGAGGGTGCAGATACAGAGGATGAGAAGGGTGCAGGCTGAATGAACCACTCAACCAACTCTGGTGCATCCTTTGAAGTAATCGCACGCAACTTCTCCAACTTCCCACTTAGGCTCTGGAATGGTGCACCTGCCCGATTCCTACCACCCCTGTGGAACAGCCTGCCTCTTCCTCTGCCTGTCATTTTCAAAATGACCCTGTGCCTAAATCCCTAGAGAAAAGCTGTATTTGTGGAAGCAGGTATTTTGCAGGCCTCAATAAAAATTTGTGGATGCAGATATATCAATCCCCTTAATCAGTATTTTGTGGAAGCAGGTATATCAATCCCCTTAATCAGTATTTTGTGGAAGCAGGTAAATTATTCGCATTAATCAGTATTTTGTGGAAGCAGGTTTATCTCGCAGGCCTCAATCAGAATTTTGTTAAAGCAGGTATATCAATCCCCTTAATCAGTATTCTGTGGAAGCAGGCATATTCCATGCCTCAATCAATATTTAAAAAAAAGCTGGTATGTTAAACCCCTTAATCAGTATTTTGTGGAAGCAGGTATCTCGTAGGCCTCAATCAATATTTGGTGGAAGCAAGTATATTAATCCCCTTAATCAGTATTTTGTTGAAGCAGGTATATTGCAGCCTTCAATCAATATTTTGTGGAAGAAGGTATATCAAACCCCTTAATCAGTATTTTATGGAAGCAGGAATAGTGCAGGCCTCAATCAGTATTTTGTGAAGGCAGGTATATGAATCCCCTTAATAAGTGTTCTGTGGAAGCAGGTATATCACATGCCTCGATCAATATTTTGTTGAAGCAGGAATATAAATCCCCTTAATCAGTATTTTGCAAAAGCTGGAATATCGCAGGCCTCAACCAATATTTTGTGGAAGCAGGTATATCATACCCCTTAATCAGCATTGCCAGTTTTTTGCTCCTGCTCCTCAACAGCTTGATCAATGACACGACGAAATGCATGCTCCAGAAAGAAGGCGTAAGGTACGATGTCACTAATGGCGCCCTGGCTGCGACTGACCTATTTGGTGATCTCATCAAATGGCCGCAGAAGTCTGCATGTCTTTGCGCATGAGCAGCCACTGGTGTGGTGAAAAGAAACCAAGCTCCCCAAAACCTGTCTTGCTACGGAGTTCGTATAGTCGTTGACGGCACGTTGCTGCTGTAGCAGCCTATCAAGCATATACAAGGTGAAGTTCCAGCATGTCGGGCTGTCACAAATCAGACGTCTGACGGGCAGGTGGTGTCGCAGCTGAACGTTAGCAAGGCAATCCATGGCTGTGAAATATCTTATAAAATGGCCAGAGAATTTCCTGACCTGCCGCAAGACGCCTGGACCCCGGGGTATTTGACAACAAATCGCCGCACAACTAAGTTCAGGACGTGTGCCATGCACGGTACGAGTGTCATTTTGCCCTTTTTCAGCGCACTCAGCAGATTGGCACCGTTGTCGCACACCACTTTGCCAACTGTCAAATTGAGCAGGTTTAGCCACTGATTGGCCTGTGACCACTAAGCTAAAAGCAGTGCAGGACTGGAGTGGTCCTTGGCTTCCAGGCACAACAGCTGCAGCACAGCATGGCAAAGTCTCACCTGGCATGTTGAATAGGTTCTTTGGAGCTTGGGGGTGCAGCAGAAGAGGGGGTAGCAGTGGAAAACGAGGAGTTAGTCAAGAAGGAGACAGAGGATGGAGTAGGAGGAGGAGATGGAGAGGCAGGCCTGCATGCAATCCGTGGCGGTAACACCAAATCCACCTGGGAGCCATGGGTTACATGCTTAACGGCAGTCAGATTGTTCGCCCAGTGGACAGTAAAAGTTATGTACTTTCCCTGCCCGTGTTTGCTAAACCGTGTGTCTGTGATCAAATGTATCTTGGTACCGACACTGTGTGCCAGAGATACATTCACTTGCCGCTGAATGTGGCCATATAGCTTCGGGATGGCCTTCTGGGAGAAATATTTCCTTCCTGGGACCTTCCATTGCGGTGTGCCTATGGCCACAAATTTTTTTAAAGGCGTCGGTGTCCACCAGTTTATATGGCAGTAGTTTTTTTTCACTTGAACATTTGGGCCATGGAAGCCTGCCTTTTGCCAGATAAACCCTGAGGATGGCATGGTGGAAGGTGGAGTGGAGGACAAATTGGAGGTGAGAGAAGAAGGAGAAGGAGAAGAGGCAAGACGTGGAGCGCCAGGAGTGTGGCTTTGTGGGTTCTGACGGTGTTACTCCCACTGGGCTCAGTGATGGGAGGCCAGGTGCCTTCTTAAGGTGGTCATTCCTAGGTGAGTGTTGGGCTTACAGCGACTTATGCGTTAACAGCATAGGCTGCAGATGGCAATACTATTGTCAGCATCAGACACGTTAAAAGAAGCCCATACTGTGCAGCCATGTGTCGGCGTCCTGGGAGCGCCAGATGTGAACGTTCATGGTGAATGGCTCATTCCAGATACATTAGCAGTCTGCTTTCTGCCTCCTGTGTACTGTAAGTTCTGCCTGCTTCTCCTCCTTCTCCCTATCTGCTGCTCTGTCTCTCCATCTGAACTCCCCTCTTCTTTCTCTCTTGTGGGCACCCACGTGACATCCATCGACACGTCATCATCGTCACCTTCACCATAACTGACATTAGAGATCTCGGAGTAGGCAGCAACAGCGGGGACCACCCTCCTTGGGCTGATTTGGGTACTGTTGTCAGACCGCTGGGTGGCGGCCATTGCTATCTCCTCTTCCTCATCCGATGTCAAGAATGGCTGTTCATCGGTATGGTCTGGGAATGGATGGGAAAATAATTCCTCTGACTCAAGTGGAGGGGCTATGGTGGTTGTGATGTTGTCTTTGGGGGTGTACACAGCAGAGAGTGAGGAGGGTGCAGATACAGAGGATGAGAAGGGTGCAGGCTGAATGAACCACTCAACCAACTCTGGTGCATCCTTTGAAGTAATCGCACGCAACTTCTCCAACTTCCCACTTAGGCTCTGGAATGGTGCACCTGCCCGATTCCTACCACCCCTGTGGAACAGCCTGCCTCTTCCTCTGCCTGTCATTTTCAAAATGACCCTGTGCCTAAATCCCTAGAGAAAAGCTGTATTTGTGGAAGCAGGTATTTTGCAGGCCTCAATAAAAATTTTGTGGATGCAGATATATCAATCCCCTTAATCAGTATTTTGTGGAAGCAGGTATATCAATCCCCTTAATCAGTATTTTGTGGAAGCAGGTAAATTATTCGCATTAATCAGTATTTTGTGGAAGCAGGTTTATCTCGCAGGCCTCAATCAGAATTTTGTTAAAGCAGGTATATCAATCCCCTTAATCAGTATTCTGTGGAAGCAGGCATATTCCATGCCTCAATCAATATTTAAAAAAAGCTGGTATGTTAAACCCCTTAATCAGTATTTTGTGGAAGCAGGTATCTCGTAGGCCTCAATCAATATTTGGTGGAAGCAAGTATATTAATCCCCTTAATCAGTATTTTGTGGAAGCAGGTATATTGCAGCCTTCAATCAATATTTTGTGGAAGAAGGTATATCAAACCCCTTAATCAGTATTTTATGGAAGCAGGAATAGTGCAGGCCTCAATCAGTATTTTGTGAAGGCAGGTATATGAATCCCCTTAATAAGTGTTCTGTGGAAGCAGGTATATCACATGCCTCGATCAATATTTTGTTGAAGCAGGAATATAAATCCCCTTAATCAGTATTTTGCAAAAGCTGGAATATCGCAGGCCTCAACCAATATTTTGTGGAAGCAGGTATATCATACCCCTTAATCAGAATTTTGTGGAAGCAGGTATCAATATTTTGTGGAAGCAGGTATATAATCTCCCTTAATCAGTATTTTGTGGAAGCAGGTATCTCGTAGGACTCAATCAAAATTTTGTGGAAGCAAGTATATCAATCCCCTTAATCAGTATTTTGTGGAAGAAGGTATATTGCAGCCCTCAATCAATATTTTGTGGAAGCAGGTATATCAAATTTCTTAATCAGTATTTTGTGTAAGTAGGTATCTCATAGGCCTTAAATCAATATTTTGTGAAAGCAGATATATTAAAACCCTTAATCAGAATTTTGAGGTAGCAGGAATATCAATCCCCTTAATCAGTGTTCTGTGGAAGCAAGTATATCACATGCCTCGATCAATATTTTTTGGAAGCAGGAATATCAATCCCCTTAATCAGTATTTTGTGGAAGCAGGAATATCGTAGGCCTCAATCAATATTTTGTGGAAGCAGGTATATCAAACCCCTTAATCAGAAATTTGTGGAAGCAGGTAAATAAATTCCCTTAATCAGTATTTTGTGGAAGCAGGTATCTCTTAGGCCTCAATCAAAATGTTGTGGAAGCAAGTATATCAATCCCCTTAATTAGTATTTTGTGGAAGCAGGTATATTGCAGCCCTCAATCAATATTTTGTGAAAGCAGGTATATCAAACTCCTTAATCAGTATTTGTGGAAGTAGGTATCTCGTAGGCCTCAATCAATATTTTGTGAAAGCAGGTATATCAAACCCCTTAATAAGTTTTTTTTTGTGGAAGCAGGTATATCGCAGACCTCAATCAGTGTTTTGTGAAGGCAGATATATCAATCCCCTTAATCAGTATTTTGTGGAAGCAGGTATATCAATCCCCTTAATCAGTATTTTGTGGAAGCATGTAAATTATTCGCATTAATCAGTATTTTGTGGAAGCAGGTTTATCTCGCAGGCCTCAATCAGAATTTTGTTAAAGCAGGTATATCAATCCCCTTAATCAGTATTCTGTGGAAGCAGGCATATTCCATGCCTCAATCAATATTTAAAAAAAGCTGGTATGTTAAACCCCTTATTCAGTATTTTGTGGAAGCAGGTATCTCGTAGGCCTCAATCAATATTTGGTGGAAGCAAGTATATTAATCCCCTTAATCAGTATTTTGTGGAAGCAGGTATATTGCAGCCTTCAATCAATATTTTGTGGAAGAAGGTATATCAAACCCCTTAATCAGTATTTTATGGAAGCAGGAATAGTGCAGGCCTCAATCAGTATTTTGTGAAGGCAGGTATATGAATCCCCTTAATAAGTGTTCTGTGGAAGCAGGTATATCACATGCCTCGATCAATATTTTGTTGAAGCAGGAATATAAATCCCCTTAATCAGTATTTTGCAAAAGCTGGAATATCGCAGGCCTCAACCAATATTTTGTGGAAGCAGGTATATCATACCCCTTAATCAGAATTTTGTGGAAGCAGGTATCAATATTTTGTGGAAGCAGGTATATAAATTCCCCTAATCAGTATTTTGTGGAAGCAGGTATCTCGTAGGACTCAATCAAAATTTTGTGGAAGCAAGTATATCAATCCCCTTAATCAGTATTTTGTGGAAGAAGGTATATTGCAGCCCTCAATCAATATTTTGTGGAAGCAGGTATATCAAATTTCTTAATCAGTATTTTGTGTAAGTAGGTATCTCATAGGCCTTAAATCAATATTTTGTGAAAGCAGATATATTAAAACCCTTAATCAGAATTTTGAGGTAGCAGGAATATCAATCCCCTTAATCAGTGTTCTGTGGAAGCAAGTATATCACATGCCTCGATCAATATTTTTTGGAGGCAGGAATATCAATCCCCTTAATCAGTATTTTGTGGAAGCAGGAATATCGTAGGCCTCAATCAATATTTTGTGGAAGCAGGTATATCAAACCCCTTAATCAGAAATTTGTGGAAGCAGGTAAATAAATTCCCTTAATCAGTATTTTGTGGAAGCAGGTATCTCTTAGGCCTCAATCAAAATGTTGTGGAAGCAAGTATATCAATCCCCTTAATTAGTATTTTGTGGAAGCAGGTATATTGCAGCCCTCAATCAATATTTTGTGAAAGCAGGTATATCAAACTCCTTAATCAGTATTTGTGGAAGTAGGTATCTCGTAGGCCTCAATCAATATTTTGTGAAAGCAGGTATATCAAACCCCTTAATAAGTTTTTTTTTGTGGAAGCAGGTATATCGCAGACCTCAATCAGTGTTTTGTGAAGGCAGGTATATTAATCCCCTTAATCAGTGTTTTGTGGAAGCAGGTATATCGTATGCCTCAATCAATATTTTGTGGAAGCTGGTATATTAAAACCCTTAATCAGAATTTTGAGGTAGCAGGTATATCGTAGGCCTCATTCAATATTTTGTGGAAGCAAGTATATCAATCCCCTTAATCAGTATTTGGTGGAAGCAGGCATATTGCAACCCTCAATCAATATTTTGTGGAAGCAGGAATATCAATCCCCTTAATCAGTATTTTGTGGAAGCAAGAATATAGCAGGCCTCAATCAATATTTTGTGGAAGCAGGTATATCAAACCCCTTAATCAGTATTTTGTGGCAGTAGGTATCTCGCAGGCCTCAATCATTATTTGGTGGACGCAGATATATTAATCCCCTTAATCAGTATTTTATGGAAGCAGGAATATCGTAGGCCTTAAATAAATATTTTGTGGAAGCAGTTATATTAAACTCCTTAATCAGTTTTTTTGTGGAAGCAGGTATATTGCAGACCTCAATCAATGTTTTGTGAAGGCAGGTATATCAATCCCCTTAATCATTGTTCTGTGAAAGCAGGTATATCGCATGCCTCAATCAATATTTTGTGGAAGCAGGTATAGTAAACCCCTTAATCAGTGGAGGGACTATGGTGGTGGTGGTGGTGTGTTTGGGGGTGTACACAGCATAGAGTGAGGAGGGCACAGATACAGATGATGAGAAGGGTGCAGGCTGAATGAACCACTCAACCAACTCTGGTGCATCCTTTGAAGTAATCGCACACAACTTCTCCAACTTCCCACATAGGCCCCGGAATGGTGCACCTGCCCGATTCCTACCACCCCTGTGGAACAGCCTGCCTCTTTTTCTGCCTGTCATTTTCAAAATGACCCTATGCCTAAATCCCTAGAGAAAAGCAGTATTTGTGGAAGCAGGTATATCGCAGGCCTCAATAAATTTTTTGTGGATGCAGATATATCAATGCTCTTACTCAGTATTTTGTGGAAGCAGGTAAATTGCAGCCCTCAGTCAGTATTTTGTGGAAGCAGGTATATCAATCCCCTTAATCTGTATTTTGTTGAAGCAGGTATATCGCAGCCCTCAATCAGTATTTTGTGGAAGCAGGTAAATCAATCCCCTTAATCAGTATTTTGTGGAAGCAGGTTTATCTCGTAGGCCTCAATCAGAATTTTGTGAAAGAAGGTATATCAATCCCCTTAATCAGTGTTCTATGGAAGCAGGTATATCGCATGCCTCAATCAATATTTTGTGAAAGCTGGTATATTAAACCCCTTAATCAGTATTTTGTGGAAGCAGGTATCTCGTAGGCCTCAATCAATATTTGCTGGAAGCAAGTATATCAATTATTTTAATCAGTATTTGGTGGAAGCAGGTATATTGCAGCCATCAATCAATATTTTGTGGAAGCAGGAATATAAATCCCCTTAATCAGTATTTTGTGGAAGCAGGAATATCGCAGGCTTCAATTAATATTTTGTGGAAGCAGGTATATCAAACCCCTTAATCAGTATTTTGTGGAAGCAGGTATATTGCAGCCCTCGAGCAGTTTTTTGTGGAAGCAGGTATCTCATAGGCCTTAATCAATATTTGGTGGAAGCAGGTATATCAAACCCCTTAATCTGTATTTTATGGAAGCAGGAATATCGTAAGCCTCAATCAATATTTTGTGGAAGGAAGTATATCAAACCCCTTAATCAGTATTTTGTGGGAGCAGGTATATTGCAGACCTCAATCAGTATTTTGTGGAAGCAGGTATATAAATCCCCTTAATCAGTATTTTATGGAAGCAGGTATATTGCAGGCCTCAATCAATATTTTGTGTAAGCTGGTATATTAAACCCCTTAATCAGTATTTTGTGGCAGCAGGTATCTTGTAGGCCTCAATCAATATTTGGTGGAAGCAAGCATATCAATCCCCTTAATCAGTATTTGGTGGAAGAAGGTATATTGCAGCCCTTAATCAATATATTGTGGAAGCAGGAATAGCAAACCCCTTAATCAGTATTTGGTGGAAGCAGGTATATCGCAGACCTCAATATTTTGTGGAAGCAGGTATATCAATCCCCTTAATCAGTATTTTGTGGAAGCATGTATATCGCATGCTTCAATCAATATTTTGTGGAAGCAGGTATATCGAGCCCCTTAATCAGTTTTTTGTGGAAGCAGACAAATCACGCCCCTCATTTTTTATTTTTTTTGCCACAACAGTTATGTCACACCACTCTGTTTATTTGGGGCAACAGGTATATTGCAGTCCTTAATCAGTATTTTGTGGAAGAAGGTATACCACACCCCATAATCAGGTATATCACACCCATTGCAAATATTTGTTTCAATAGCGCTTGTCCCTCTATATAGCTGTGGTATCGCAGCAGAACCGCACACAACTGTTACACAAAACAAATGCACTATATACTTTCTAAGTAAGAAAATATATTATAGGTATATCACACCACTCAATCAGTTTTTTGGGAGGCAACAGGTATATCTCACCCATTGCAATTAGTTGTTCTAATAGCGTTTGTCCCTATTATAAGTATATCACACCCCTCAGTATATCACACCTATTGATAGCAAACCTATACCAGTCCTAAAAAGGCCTTTTGTGGCCCTATTATATAGCGTTTGGTTTCCCCAACAGCCTGTCCCTGCTTCACAAAGCAACCTCTCCCTACACTGGCCATATGTTAGCATGTTCGGTGAATCGCGAACATGCAAAGTTTGCTGCAAAATGACCGCTGGATGAACCGCAAGGCCATCTCTACCTGCACTTATCTTTAGGATGTTGCCTATAAAATGAGTTAGGGTGCACCACACATGCGCGGCCACCCTACATTCATTCCCATTGGAGCGCCAATAGCCAAGCACTATTTCTATCAGCTTAATAGACGTTAATAGAGCAGTGGCCGTGCTATCGTGGTGCGCTTCACATTAATTTCAGCTGAACTTCCGAAAATAGCCGAGCAAGTTGCTTGGCTGCTTTCAGCTCTCATATTAGAATGAATGGAGGGTGGCTGCGCATGTGTGATGCGCCCTCTTTCACTTTGCAGGCTTCTTTGTAAAGATTGATGCGGATCCCACCTCTGGAACCAGCACCCATCAGACATTGGGGGCATATCCTAGCGATATACCACCAGTGTCTGAGGTGAGACAAGCCTTTTAATTAGAGATGAGCAAAGTTTAGAAAACTTCAATTCAGGTGCTTTGCTGAATTTTAACAAATAAATTTGCTTTGTGACGTCAGTGAAACCCTCAGATGCTGCATTCCTCACTCATTGCGGAATCTGAGATAAACAGTTAGGGCTTTTAGGGGTTAATCGTGAAAAAAATATTAATAATACTAACCTTATCCATTTGAGCATAAAGAGGCTGCAACAGCCATCTTGATTGAAGATCCTGTGCAAAATCCCTTGCGGCACATGATGATGTGATCACGCTGGCCAGCGTGATGATGTCATGATCTTCAATCAAGATGGCCATGGCAGCCTCTTCATGCCTAAATGGATTAGGTGAGTATGTTTTTTTTTATTTTTTTATACCATTTCAGGAAAAATTGATTCATTACCACGAAGCACGAGGAAATTCGGCTTCGTGGCAAATCAAATTTCCCCTGAAATTCGGATCAAAGTCCACTTCGGATACTTCAATTCGCTCAGCACTACCTTAAATAGTTATATTAATCCCTTCTACTCTGATCTTCTGAGTAAATGTTAGATGAATGCTATTGTTTTCTACAAAACAGCAGGTAGGTAATTGAGGAACAAGCCCAATGTGCAATGTACACGAGAGCCAGTAAGAAGTGTATTCTGGAAGCCTCAACTCAAGAGTTCATCAAATACTGTATTGTAGAACATCTTAGTATTTGCAAGATTTCCTCTAGATAACTTCCTAACCAAAAGTATCTCAAATATGAAGCCAAAGAAATGTTATTTCTTAATGAATCAGAGTACTTAATGGTAATTTTGTCCTGAAATGTTTACGTCTACACATTCATTTTAGATCACAGCCTGACTGTTAGAGGCCCAAACAACATCTGGAGAGGGCTTTTTAATCAATATGAAACTCATTTGGGAAATAAATCTTATCTCTTCTATTTGGAATAGGAGCTCAATAAACATCAGGATCCTCACAGGGTGCACGCTCTGGAGAACAAGGGGATTTAACTTCACTTAATCACTCACTTTTCTGAGTACTAACTGGAGCTCTATGCAAGCAATCTGGAAATTGTCTCAGGGAATATTTTCTTTTAATTTACTTACATAATTGTTTTTTTCTTATGCCATCAAATAGACAGAGGAAGTAATTTAAATTATTCTGCTTAATTATTTAGCTTAAAAGTCTCATTTTGAAAATCTTTAAGCCTTGCACCTAACTGTATGTGTGCTACATGTGCCATCATGTGAGCAGTGCTACTATAGGTTAAGTTATTAATCATTGGCTATTATACTGTAGTGTTGATTGCGAATATTCAAATTGCGAATTTGTGTCGCGAATATTGGCAGTTTGAAAATTTGCAAAGATTTTAAATATAGTGCTATATCTTCGTAATCGCTAAAATTCTAGATTTTTTTTTCATCAGTACCCTCACTGCTTCTTGCTTGTGGGCCAATGAGAAGGCTGCAATATCTGTGTCAGAGCTTAGCAACATCACTAGCAACCAATAGGAAAGTTGCCTACCCCATACTATATAGGAACCTCCCCAGCAGCCATTTTCTGCAGTTTTTTGCAGTTCTGAACGAGAGAGCAGTGTTGTTGCTGTGCTCTGTGCTTTGCTGAGTCATTTGGATCCTTATTCTATTATATTAGTTAGTTAGTTAGCTCATATATATAATACAGATTGTTAGTGGGAGATAGTCAGTGTAGGTTAGATAGTGATATAGTGTAGCTGACAGGTTCCAGTGCAGGGTGTTAGGTAGTGTGATAGGAATTACTGTATTGTGCATTTTCTCCAGTCTCAGGAAACTTCTAGCAGCTTGAAAAATTTTGCTAAAGTGAGCCACGCAATCAAGAAAATAATGACTGGAGATCACGAATTGTAGAATTTGCGCATTTATGGCGAATATTAGGCTAAAAATTAACAAAATTGCGAAAACAAATATTGCCTATGCTGCTCATCACTATTATATTGTACATCCATTGTGAAGTAAAAAAAGGAAAGCTCAGCAGCTCTCACCTGCCCCACCTTTACCTGTGAGCACAGAAGGCCCGTATCAGGAACCGGGCAAACATAAATCCAAAAGTTCAAAGATCCAGCTCCACTTCAGCAAAGGTATTCTTTTATTTTTGCTTGTGGTAAAAACACATCCAGTTTACAAAAAGTCTTGTCTACGTGTTTCAGTAACGAGTAAGTAAGGGCTTGAATTGTCTTATGGTAGCCCGAAACGCGTAGACAAGACTTTTTGTAAACTGGATGTGTTTTTACCGTAAGCAAAAATAAAAGAATTCCTTTACTGAAGTGGAGCTGGATCTTTGAACTTTTGGATCCATTGTGAAGTGTAATGTCCTGAATTTAATTGAAGCTCTGATGAATTATGGTAAGGGCTACGCAAAAAGAATAGAATTATATTTTATGTTCAAGAACACAGTAAAAAGTACTAATCTGGTACCCCAGTCAGGGGTACATAAAAATTAACAGCATTTTTATTAGGACTCAAGTTACCAGCTCGTCTGCTCCATAGCAGTGAATGGAGTACAGGCCATGCATGCATGGTGTGCTCTGCTTCTCTTCAGAGCTGTGCCATTTATGTCAAACCATGGTGTGAATCCTTCTTGTCAGTATATCTTCATCGGCTGTTCAGGTCCAGAAGATGCATGAGGTCTACTGTAGGTTTAATATCCTCTCCCAAGTATGGGTGACAAAGTCAGTCAGTTACCCTAGGAGTCCCCTGCTTTGTGGCTACAAAGGGCCAAATAAGACCCTTTCTAGTTAGAAAATCAGGAAATTTGGAGCAAACTCTGCAGCCATGCAGGAGAGTAATGGCTGTTGCAGACTGACAGTATACCAGAACTAGTGATGAGCGAAGTATTGTAAAATTCTATTCCGCTGCTTCACTCAATGTTACAAAAAAAGTTTGCTTTGTGACAAATTACTTTTTCATGAAGCACATTTCTTTGCAAGTCGTGGGTGCCATTGCGCCGCTCCTCACCATTGTACTCCTCGATTCACTACCACGAAACACGAGGAAATTCGACTTCATTGAGAATAAAATTTTCCCTGAAATTCGGATCAAAGTCCATTTCGTTATCTATGATTCAATTAACACTAACCAGAACCAGTATTCTGTATAATACAAGAAGCCAAGAATAGTGCATAGCCACCCATGGCTAGGCCTGACATGGCTAGATCCTGAAGCAGGGAAGGAAATGTCACCACTGATTGCTGTTTGTTTTAACCCACCGATGAAATAAATGCAGTGCCCCAATCCATAGTAGAAGTGGGGCCCTGTCGCTGCATACTAAATTTGCGTCACGAACAGGATCAAATCCTCTGTGACTTATAAGAGACTTTACTTTTGTTTCTGAAGAGTTGCTGACTGTGACTTATAAATGTCTTTATTGCCTTGGAAAAGTGATTGTTTAACACAAAGAACTGTATGCTGATGGTCTGTTAGACCTCTACTATCAAATTTTGGTTTTACTATAACTGCTTGCTGTCACTGAATAGAATATCGATGTCTTGCAAAATGGCCGCCAGGCGACTCCTGAGGGCCTTGTTGTGAATAATTTCTGCTGCGACACCAAAGACTGCATTATGACTTCTGATGGCTGTACTGCCCTGCTCCTGGCGGCAAAGTCTGTCACTGCCTCCCCAATGCAGGACAGTGAAGGGAGGATATCCTGCTGCGCTCCTCAGAGGTGGACAAGCTGCAATATGGCTGCGCGAGACAGCACTATAAAGAGTATTATCACCCGCTGCTGAAACAGTGCAGCCACCACCTTTCGGCCGCACTGATGTGCCAGTTCATCCTCAGGCCTGTGGACCTGAATGCAAAGGAAGACACGGGACCACTCCAAAGGCTGGGGTGGAATTCAGCATTGACCTTCATGATAAGGGAGAAACCAAACCAGAGTGGCAAGACAATCCACAGAGTCAGACTCTGGGAGTGCCCTGGAGGAAGATATTCACCACATGCGCTGAACACTAAATGGGATGGCGCAGGCGCAGGATTTTACTTTCAAAGCGCAGAGATGTCCATAAAACCCAAATGGGTGTGCCGAACGGTGAGGAAACGGAGCCTCTAGGTGCTGCAGCAACGCCCCAATAGCACCTAGATGCTCATTTGCATATTCTAAAAGTAAATTTTCTGGGCAAACTGCGGCATGTAGGCAGATAAAAGTGACACAGTTATGTACTGCTGACATTAGCACATCGCTAATGTCAACCAGCTACATAACAAATTTTGTGATGACAGAAACCCTTAAACCCAATTTTAGTAGTTTCTGCAATCTCCTTAGATGTTTTCTCTGCTTGATGCATGCCAATGATTTGACCCTTCTCAAACAGACTAATATATTTTCCACAACCACAAGATGTATCTTTCGACATAGTTGTTTAAGAAATGAGAAGCAACTCATTGCACCAGTTGGGGTTAAATAACTTGTTGCCAGCTGAAAGATAATCGCCCATGCAGAAATTATCCAAAAGGAGGCTCATAACTATTTGCTTAGATGGCAACTTTTTATTTTGGACAGGCAGTGTATATTGCTGTAATTCCAGGCTGTTTACACCTTGCATGTACTAGGTGGCGCTGGTACTAAATAGCTATATATAGAACAAGTTACAGGAAGAGCAAGGTTGTTGGCAGTTGAGAGCAGTTCACTGCAGTCAAGTAAAGTATGGTCAGGGGAAATTTAGTCTGCAACCAAGAAAGCTAATCTCAAGTTAAAAAATACACACACAGTCAATTGACCAAAAATTCCCTTTAGGGGTCCTACATTATGTTTATAAAACTGCAAACTTTCTTATGATTCATTAAAACAATTTATAGAGAAACAAAAAAATTAATAGATGATTTAAAACTATCAGGCGACAGCTACGGCTTTGTGTCTTATCAGAATATTTAATCAATGGTCAGTGCCAATTGCTCAGCACAATGTGTTACAAGTTTTATACCCCACAGCTCCTCTTAAAGGGAGTCTTTCACCGAATATGATCATTACAAACCACTCAGATCAGGTTCTCCATTACTTTCCTCAGATTACAATGGTACCTTTCATATTGGAGTCAATCGCCGATTTGAAAAAAGTATCAAAAATTATATCAAACGATAATCAATAGTATACACGTAAGTAATTGAGTATCTAAATTAGACGTGCTCTGTTAAAAAATACCTTTAATTTCATAAATGGGTAATAGGCTAGAATTGCCCTGGTGAAAATCGCTTATACAGACTAATACTGTGTTAATTAACTTCACAGAAAAACAAAAAACAAAAATAAATAGATTTTTCTCCTATCAAGGGCTGGATTACAAGGGGATATGTATAGGCATTGCTGGTACAGGTGTGTGGGTCACTGCTGCAAAAGGTATCATTATGTCCCTAGTTACAACCCTATGGCTAACTCAGCCCAGGGACACCTCCTGATGGTGGGGTGCCCTGTCCTCGTACCTAGATTTATTATACCCCTATAACAACCCTATATCCAATATTATAGGTTGGACTAAAAGATTAGTCTATGACGATGCCTATACAGGATACTAAATATAAAAATATATAAAAATACACAGACCCCGACGCATTTCTACCGCAACAACGGCTCATCAGGGGGTAGTAATAGAGATGTGTAACATAAATCATAGATAATGATCAAGAAATAGAAGAAGATACTTAGCTCCCATATGATTATGGTCCAGTCACAAGTGTCCACATCAGAGTGATATATACTGAAGAGGACTTTGACCGATCGTACGCTGGCTGATGAGGGAGCTAACACGGTTCTGGTTTAATCTGATTACCTCCTCCTCTCTGTCTGAAATCCCGCCTCCTCGCCGCTCCACACATTCCTGGCGCGTGCGCACTGCATTGCCCATTATGGGCAGAGGAACAGGGACTTTCAATGCGCATGCGCCAGCCTGCGCAACCCGATCCAGCCGGCGGAGGCACAGGATTTCAGACGGAGAGGAGTAGGTAATCAGATTAAACAAGGGCGGGCCAGAGGGGTGAAAGAGGAGGGGTTTGATAAGCAAAGCGCAGAGGGGCCTGGGCACCAGCCGCATGAACGCCGCCCCTGGGTGTTTTTTGGAGCAAATCGGCGATGGACTGCAATATGAAAGGTACATAGTAATCTGGGAAAAGTAATGGAGAACCTGATCTGAGTGGTCTGTAATGGTCATATTCAGTGAAAGACTCCCTTTAATATATGCAACGCCCCTCACTGCAGTGTATTTTTATTTGTAACAATATATTTTATAATGGGGATAAATTAGGAGATGTGGCACTACTCATTTCATAAAAGCTGTGTGTTAATACCACAGCTCTCTCTTTTATGTACGGTGTGGTCACTGATGGGGAATTTCTGGATCACCACACTCTGGATCACCTACAATTATGTATGATATAATACCCTGTGCTGTCTCCTGTCTAAAACAAAGCAGCTGACACTACCCCTCCCACATCCTCATGTCCACAAATAGGATTCCGTCTTGGGGATTGACAGATTATTAGATCGAACAGGAAGGGTTGTGTCACAGGGGTATCACTTACCCTCAACCTATGCTGCGATCCACAATACAACCCCGCCCCACTCACACCGCGTCTCCACGCGTATGTCTGCAATCAAAGGCGGGGGAGGAAAAACACATCATGCTCAATGTCACACAGTAACCCTTTCCTTTCTGTCAATTGTGGATCAAAAATTCTAAACCCATACAATTGATGTAAGGTGGGTTGGATTATGATTCAAATTTAATGAACAAGTGCAGGTTGCCACATATACAATGCCACTACTTTAACAATTAAAGAAGTCTCTGATAGAGTATTCAAGTCCGTTACCGGATTCCAAAATTTTCAGATCCTGGGTAGATATTTACAAAAAGTATAGTTCCTACATGGGAATGAGCCCTGTGCTTTAGACTTCAGCCATAATGCATTATCCATCTGTATTTTTGCAAGGAAACTATGGACCAATTGGTCCCTCACATTATGGCCCCTTCTATATGTAACGCTCAGATAGGCTGGCAAGACTTTATTAAGATCCCGAAGTATCAAAAAGGATAAAAAAAAAATCCAAAATTTTGAAATCCTGTAGACAGACATAAATACACTATCAGAGACTTCTTTAATTGTCGAAGTAGTGGAATTGTATATGTGGCAACCTGCACTTGTCCAAAGCTATATGTAGGAAAAACAAGTGCAGGAATTAAGGAGAATAATCTCAGGACATGTGAGTCCCATAAACACAAAAAAGGATACTCCCTTATACAGACATATTGGCTATGTACATAATGGCAATTCTGAAAAAGCTAACATAATGGGATCTCTCAAATATAAAATTAGGACCAAGGAGTGTAAATCTGGATTTGAAATTGCTACAGGAAGAAGCAAGATGGATTTATAGATTGCAATCCTTAAGCCCAAAAGGTTTAAATAAAGACATTTCATACACAGCCTTCATTTAGGATATTATGGTGCATTACAGGAGTACAGATTCCTGACCTGTGATTAATTGCCTATTCTGAGTAACATAGTATTTAATAACATCATTTATTTTGGGAATTTAGCAAACTATTAGTTCTATTAGCCTGCCATATCTATAACATAATCAGTCATTTTGGTCCCATTAAACTAGAATCATACTCTAACCCACCTTACTAGAGTTGAGAGCAGACACTGGATGTTCGGGTTCGACGGGTTCGGCCGAACTTCAGAAAAAAGTTCGAGTTCGGGACCTGAACTTGACCTGAACTTGACCCCGAACCCGAACCCCATTGAATCAATAAGGACCCAAACTTTTGAGCACTAAAATGGCTGTAAAAATGTCAGGGAAAGGACTACAGGGCTGCAAATGACATCAAAATGTGGTTAAGAGCATGGCAAGTGCTCTGCAAACAAATGTGGATAAGGAAATAACATAAAATACGTAAAAAATAAAAAATAACAATCTTGATCAAGGAGGACGAGGTCCATATAAGGTAGGAGGTTGAGGAGGCGGTGGATGTGGCGGTGTAGGTGGAAGCGACGGTGGAGGTGGAGGAGGTAGCCTACACTGCTTTTTGCTTTTAAATTTATTTGAATTTTTTTAAATCAGGGTACACCCCAAAACTTTGGGAAGTCGTGCTAAACACACGTTCAGACAATACACTGGCTGCAGGGCAGGCCAGCACCTCTAAGGGGTAAAGGGCAAGCTCAGGCCATGTCCCCAATTTGGAGACTCAGAAGTTGCAGGGGCTGACCCCTGTCAGTCAGTTCGTGTAAGCGTGTGCACACTTACTGCCCCACCATGTCGCACGTCCCCGTGATGTTCACGATCCAATTTGATAACTGCTCTATCAACTTTCGATGTTCTTTTATGAGCCTACCATGGTGATCACTGTTGGCGGGGAATCAGGGTTCCACGCTGGAGAGGGAGCGTGAGAAAGAGAGACCACATTCAAGGGAGGATTCATTTTTTAAAATTGAAAATTATAGAGCAGAATTATGGGACAAATTATTAAAGCGTAAAAGTTGGTCAATTTTTTAAAGTTTAAGCATTGAATGAAAGGATGTGGCGCGCATTAATTAATGAAGAATTTATTAAATTGTATTCCCTGTCAACTATGCAGAGCAGGCGTTTCTATCCGGCAAAATTTGAAAAATGTCACCTGACAATGTAATTGACGATCTTTTAAAATTTTTGTTCCTGTCACCTATGTAGAGGTGCCCCAGTGACATCCACCATACATTTGGATATCTTCTCTATCAACTTTCGATGTTCTTTTCGGAGCCTACCATGTTGATCACGGTTATCAGCGAATCAGAGTTCCACGCCAGAGAGGGAGTCTGAGAAAAAGAGACCAAATTTAAGGGAGATAAATTTATAAATTTTTTGGGGGATCGAGCTGAAATGTGGGAAAAGGCATTGAGGCACAAATGTGGGACAAATTACAGAAGCCCAAATATGGGCCAAAAGAGTAAAATGGAAATATGGGAAAAGTTGTTGAGGCAAAAATGTTGGCCAAAAGAGTAAAGCGGAATTGTGGGACAAATTATTGAAGCGCAAATGTGGTACAACTTGTTAAAGTTTAAGCATTGAATCAAAGGAGGTGGCGCACATCAATTAAAAAAGCATTTCAGAAATTGTATTCCCTGTCACCTATGCAGAGCAGAGGTTTATTCTAAAATTGTATAATGTCAACCCTAGAATGTAACAGAAAAATTTGTGAAATTTATTAACCTGTCTACTTGCTAGAGCAGGGGTCTATGACAGAAAAAAATTGTTTATTGTCACCCTAAAATGTAAAATAAAAATTATTGAAATGTACAGCTGTCAACTAGGTAGAGGAGGGGTATATTACACCCAAACATTTGTGAATTTCACCCAAAAATGTAACAGACAAACTTTTTTTTTTTTTTTTTTACCTGTCTACTCGGTATAGCAGTGCTACATCACACCCAAAAATTGGTGAATTTCACCAGAAAATGTAACTGACAATTTTTTTTTTTTTACCCATCTGCTAGGTATAGCAGTGGTACATCAAACCCAAAAATGGTGAATTTCACCAGAAAATGTAACTGACAAAGTAGTGAAATGACATAAAATAAAATACTTACAAATAAAATAAAAAAATGATTTATGAGGTGGAGTTCCATATGGAGGAGGAATTTGAGGATGCGGTGGACGTAGCGGTGTAGGTGGAAGTGGTGGTGGAGGAGGACAAGGTAGCCAACACAGGTTTTTGGTTTTATTTTTATTTTTTTAAATTAGGATACACTCCAAAAGAGTGTGAAATATCCAAAATACAAGAATAAGCAATTGCGTTGCAGTATAACAATGGCTGGTTAGTGCCGGTATACATGTCTATTCTGCATAAGGTACGGACAAGTCCTGAGGGATCCATGCCTGGGTCATTTTAATGAAAGTGAGCTTGTCCACATTGGCTATGGACAGGCGACTGCGCTTGTCTGTGATGACGCCCCCTGCTGTGCTAAACACACGTTCAGATAATGCAATGGCTGCAGGGCAGGGCAGCACCTCCAAGGTGTAAAGGGCAAGCTCAGGCCATGTGCCCAATGTGGAGACCCAGAAGTTGAAGGGGGCAGACCTATCATTCAGTACGTGTAGACATGTGCACACATACTGCTCCACCATGTTTGTGAAATGCTGCCTCCTGCTAAGACGTTCCATATCATCTGGTGGTGCTGGTTGTTGTGGCATGCTGACAAAGCTTTTCAACATTTTGGCCATGCTAACCCTGCCTTCTGAGCTGCTGGCGGGGGCCCAGCTGGCGACCTCTTCCTCGTTCTCTGCCTTCGCCTTGTGCTTCCACTGTGCCCCCACTGTCAGGTGGGAATGCCACCAGCAGAGCATATACCATCGTGCGCTTGTACTGCAGCATGTAATCGCTCATGTGCGCCAGGCTGCCCAGAGGCAACAAAAAGCTGTCCTTTGTGGGAGGTGTATTGTCTGTGTCCTCTGTATCTCCCCAGCCACGCACCAGTGATTGCCATGAGCTGGTCTGGGTGCCACCCTGCTGTAAACATGGTTCCTCCTCCTCCATCTCCTCATCCTCCACCTCGTCATCCTCCAGAACTGTGCCCTGGCTGGACAATTGTGTACCTGGCATTTGTGGGTGCAGGAACCCACCCTCAGAGCCACTTGGGAATGACTGGCCGGAAACCCTACGAAATGATCCCTCTTCCTCCTCCTCCTTTTGTGCCACATCCTCTTCCATCATCGCCAGCAGTGTTTTTTCAAGGAGGCATAGAAGTGGGATAGTTACGCTGAGAACGGCGTTATCGGCACTGGCCATGTTGGTGGAGTACTCGAAACAGCACAACAAGGAACAGAGGTCTCGCATGGAGGACCAGTCATTGGTGGTGAAGTGGTGCTGTTCCGCCGAGCGACTTACCCGTGCGTGCTGCAGCTGAAACTCCACTATTGCCTGCTGCTGCTCACACAGTCTGGCCAGCATGTGCAAGGTGGAGTTCGTGGGCACGTCGCATATGAGCTGTTGAGCGGGAAGGCCGAAGTTACGCTGGCAGCGCTGACAGGCGAGCAGCAGCAGGGTGAGAACTCTAAAAGTGTGCACAGATGGCTCGCACTTTATGCAGCAGCTCTGACATATCGGGGTAATTTTTAAGGAATCTCTGCACCACCAAATTCAGCACATGCGCCAGGCATAGGATGTGCAGCAAACCAGAGCTGCTACGAGATTTCGCCCATTATCGCACACTACCAGGCCGGGCTTGAGGCTCACTGGCAACAACCACTCATTGGTCTGTTGTTAAAGGCCCATCCACAGCTCCTGCGCGGTGTGTGGTTTGTCTCCCAAACAGATACGTTTTAAAACTGCCTGCTGTCATTTACCCCTGGCTGTGCGGAAGTTGGCGGTGAAGGTGTTATGCTGACCGAATGAGGAGCTGGTAGAGGATGAGGAAGCAAAGTAGGAGGAGGAAGCAACAGGAGGCACACCTGATTTTGTCCCCTACTGGGTTGTGCAGGAAAGGGATGGCTCGCCTGGAAAAGTAGTGGCTGCTGGGCACGACGTACTGTGGGACAGCCACCGCCATAAGGCCTTTAAAACTATCCGCCTCCATCAGACGGAATGACAGCATTTCAAAGGCCAGTAATTTATAAATGCTGGCATTCAGGGCTAGTGATCGTGGGTTGATAGGGGGGTACTTCCTCTTCCTCTCCAGCGTTTGGGAGATGGAGAGCTGAACGCTTCCGTGGACATTGCATGGTGACCCAGGTGGTGGTGTTAGTGGAAGATCCTCTGTTTGCAGGGTGGCAGGTGGCACTGTCACTCCAGAGGTGGATGAAGAGGCCGAGACTGCAGCAGAAGAGGAAGCAGGAGGAGCCAGAGACCTTTCTTGGTTTTTGAGGTGTCTACTCCACTGCAGCTCGTGCTTTGCACTTAAATGCCTGGTCATGCAGGTTGTGCTCAGGTTGAGAACGTTTATGCCTCGCTTCAGGCTCTGATTGCACAGCATGCAAACCACTAGTGTCTTGTCGTCAGCACATTGTCAGAAGAACTGCCACGCCAGGGAACTCCTTGGAGCTGGCTTTGGTGTGCTCGGTCCCTTGCTGCGGTAGGCAGTAGCAGGCGTACTATCTAGAGGACGGCCGCTCCGCTTTTGCACCCTGCTCCCTCTTCTGCTGGTGGCTCTGTGTGACCACCGCCTCTTCCTCCGTACTACATAGGTTACTCGAATGACCTTGTTTCCATGTGGGGTCAAGGACCTCATCGTCCTCCACATCATCTTCGACCCAGTTTTCACCCCTGCCCTCCTTGTCGGTCTGCACACTTTCGAAAGCCCCAGCAGTTGGCACTTGTGTATCGTCATTATCCTAGACGTGCTGTGATGGTCCTCCCATGTACTCATCTTTAAAGATAAGTGGTTGGGCATCGGTGCACTCAATCTCTTCCAGTTCTGGGGCAGGGCTAGGTGGATGGCCCTGGGAAACCCTGCTAACAGGGTCATCAAAAAGCAGAAGAGACTGCTGCATGACTTGGGGCTCAGACTGCTTGGCTGATTTGCAAGGGGGTGAGGTGAAAGACTAAGCCAACTGTGGTCTTTCAGCATGAGACTGGGTGGGAGACAATGTGAAGGAACTGGACCCACTGTCAGGAACCCAATCTACTATCGCCTGTACTTGTTTAGGCCTCACTATTTATAGAGCCGCATTAGGCCCGACCAAATACCGCTGCAGGTTCTGTTGCCTATTTGCACCTGAGGAAGGGGTTTCACTTGTGCGTGTAGCTGGCACAGATCGACCACGTCCTCTCCTTGCAACAGGAGCTCCACCAGCAGCACCACGACCTTGTCCACGTCCCTAATATTTCTAGAATTTAGGATCTTGCCCTAAATGGGTGTTTAAGTAATAGTAGAATAGAACGACAGTATGTACAGGTTGTATCTCACACGCCCTGAACCAGACTAGGCCTCAATTAAATTTGTTTGCCCAAAATGGCTGTATTTTAAATACCTGAATAGAAGCCCTGTATTTAAAGGGTGTATCTCACAATGACATCTGCAGCAAATGCTGCCAAATATTTTTTTTTTGCCCAAACGGGTGTTAGTTTAATAACTGAATATGACAGCAGTATATAACCCTGGAATTTCAAACGTCTTAATTATGTAAGGGCGCAACAATTGTGTATCTTGCCCCAAAAAGGGTGTTTTATTAATAGAAGAATATAAGCCCTGTATATACAGGGTGTATCTCACATGCCCTGACCCACACTAGGCCGCAATTAAAGATTTGTGCACAAAATGGCGGTATTTCAAATATCTGAATAGAAACCAAATATATAAAGGGTGTATCTCACAATGACATCTGCAGTAAAGGCTGCAAAAACATTTTTTTGCCCAAACGGGTGTTAGTTTAATAACTGAATATGACAGCAGTATATAACCCTAAAATTTCAAACGTCTTGATGCTGCAAGGGCGCAACAATTGTGTTTTTTGCCCAAAAAAGGGTGTTTTATTAATATAAGAAGAATATTATCCCTGTATATACAGGGTGTATCTCGCACGCCCTGACCCACACTAGGCCACAATTAAAGATTTGTGCCCAAAATGGCTGTATTTCAAATAGCTGAATAGAACCCCTGTATTTAAAAGGTGTATCTCACAATGACATCTGCAGCAAAGGCTGCCAATTTTTTTTTTTTTGCCCAAACAGGTGTTAGTTTAATAACTGAATATGACAGCAGTATATAACCCTGGAATTTGAAATGTCTTGATAATGTAAGGGCGAAACAATTGTTTATTTTGCCCCAAAAAGGGTGTTTTTTTTAATAGAAGAATATAAGCCCTGTATATACAGGGTGTATATCACATAACCTGACCCACACTAGGCCGCAATTAAAGATTTGTGCCAAAAATGGCTGTATTTCAAATACCTGAATAAAACCCATGTATTTAAAGGGTGTATCTTACAATGACATCTGCAGCAAAGGCTGCCAAATAATTTTTTTCCCCAAACGGGTGTTAGAAACATAGAAACATAGAATGTGTCGGCAGATAAGAACCATTTGGCCCATCTAGTCTGCCCAATATATCTGAATCCTATGAATAGTCCCGGCCCTATCTTATATGAAGGATAGCCTTATGCCTATCCCATGCATGCTTAAACTCCTTCACTGTATTTGCAGCTACCACTTCTGCAGGAAGGCTATTCCATGCATCCACTACTCTCTCAGTAAAGTAATACTTCCTTATATTACTTTTAAACCTTTGCCCCTCTAATTTAAAACTGTGTCCTCTTGTGGTAGTTTTTCTTCTTTTAAATATGCTCTCCTCCTTTACCGAGTTGATTCCCTTTATGTATTTAAAAGTTTCTATCATATCCCCTCTGTCTCTTCTTTCTTCCAAGCTATACGTGTTAAGGTATTTTAACCTTTCCTGGTAAGTTTTATCCTGCAATCCATGTACTAGTTTAGTAGCTCTTCTCTGAACTCTCTCTAGAGTATCTATATCCTTCTGGAAATATGGCCTCCAGTACTGCGCACAATATTCCAAGTGAGGTATCACCAGTGTTCTGTACAGCGGCATAAGCACTTCACTCTTTCTACTGCTTATACCTCTCCCTATACATCCAAGCATTCTGCTGGCATTTCGTGCTGCTCTATTACATTGTCTTCCCACCTTTAAGTCTTCTGAAATAATTACTCCTAAATCCCTTTCCTCAGATACTGAGGTCAGGACTGTGTCAAATATTCTATATTCTGCCCTTGGGTTTTTACGCCCCAGGTACATTATCTTGCACTTATCCACATTAAATTTCAGTTGCCAGAGTTCTGACCATTCTTCTAGTTTTCCTAAATCCTTTTCCATTTGGCGTTTCCCTCCAGGAACATCAACCCTGTTACATATCTTTGTGTCATCAGCAAAAAGACAAACCTTACCATCGAGGCCTTTTGCAATATCACTTATGAAGATATTAAACAAAATTGGTCCCAGTACAGATCCCTGTGGAACCCCACTGGTAACATGACCTTGTTTTGAATGTTCTCCATTGACTACAACCCTCTGTTGTCTGTCACTCAGCCACTGCCTAATCCACTCAACAATATGGGAGTCCATGCTCAATGACTGCAGTTTATTGATAAGTCTTCTATGTGGGACAGTGTCAAAAGCCTTACTAAAATCTAGATATGCGATGTCTACTGCACCTCCAACGTCTATTATTTTAGTCACCCAGTCAAAAAAATCTATAAGATTTGTTTGACATGATCTCCCTGAAGTAAACCCATGTTGTTTTTCATCTTGCAATCCATGGGATTTTAGATGTTCCACAATCCTATCCTTTAATAGGGTTTCCATTAATTTGCCTACTATTGATGTCAGACTCACTGGTCTATAGTTGCTCGATTCCTCCCTACTACCTTTCTTGTGAATGGGCACGACATTTGCCAATTTCCAATCTTCCGGGACGACTCCTGTTACTAATAGAGTTGAGCGAACACCTGGATGTTCGGGTTCGAGAAGTTCGGCCGAACATCCCGGAAATGTTCGGGTTCGGGATCCGAACCCGATCCGAACTTCGTCCCGAACCCGAACCCCATTGAAGTCAATGGGGACCCGAACTTTTCGGCACTAAAACGGCTGTAAAACAGCCCAGGAAAGGGCTAGAGGGCTGCAAAAGGCAGCAACATGTAGGTAAATCCCCTGCAAACAAATGTGGATAGGGAAATTAATTAAAATAAAAATTAAATAAATAAAAATTAACCAAAATCAATTGGAGAGAGGTTCCATAGCAGAGAATCTGGCTTCCCGTCACCCACCACTGGAACAGTCCATTCTCAGATATTTAGGCCCCGGCACCCAGGCAGAGGAGAGAGGTCCCGTAACAGAGAATCTGTCTTCATGTCAGCAGAGAATTAGTCTGCATGTCATAGCAGAGAATGAGGCTTCACGTCAGCCACCACTGCAACAGTCCATTGGCATATATTTAGGCCTAGCACACAGGCAGAGGAGAGAGGTCCCGTAACAGAGAATCTGGCTTCATGTCAGCAGAGAATCAGTCTGCATGTCATAGCAGAGAATGAGGCTTCACGTCAGCCACCACTGCAACAGTCCATTGGCATATATTTAGGCCCAGCACACACACAGGCAGAGGAGAGAGGTCCCGTAACAGAGAATCTGTCTTCATGTCAGCAGAGAATTAGTCTGCATGTCATAGCAGAGAATGAGGCTTCACGTCACCCACCACTGCAACAGTCCATTGGCATATATTTAGGCCTAGCACACAGGCAGAGCAGAGAGGTCCCGTAACAGACAATCTGGCTTCATGACAGCAGAGAATCAGTCTGCATGTCATAGCAGAGAATGAGGCTTCACGTCACCCACCACTGCAACAGTCCATTGGCATATATTTAGGCCTAGCACACAGGCAGAGGAGAGAGGTCCCGTAACAGAGAATCTGTCTTCATGTCAGCAGAGAATCAGTCTGCATGTCATAGCAGAGAATGAGGCTTCACGTCAGCCACCACTGCAACAGTCCATTGGCATATATTTAGGCCCAGCACCCAGGCAGAGGAGGGAGGTCCCGTAACAGAGAATCTGTCTTCATGTCAGCAGAGAATTAGTCTGCATGTCATAGCAGAGAATGAGGCTTCACGTCAGCCACCACTGCAACAGTCCATTGGCATATATTTAGGCCCAGCACACACACAGGCAGAGGAGAGAGGTCCCGTAACAGAGAATCTGGCTTCATGTCAGCAGAGAATCAGTCTGCATGTCATAGCAGAGAATGAGGCTTCACGTCAGCCACCACTGCAACAGTCCATTGGCATATATTTAGGCCCAGCACACACACAGGCAGAGGAGAGAGGTCCCGTAACAGAGAATCTGGCTTCATGTCAGCAGAGAATCAGTCTGCATGTCATAGCAGAGAATGAGGCTTCACGTCAGCCACCACTGCAACAGTCCATTGGCATATATTTAGGCCCAGCACCCAGGCAGAGGAGGGAGGTCCCGTAACAGAGAATCTGTCTT
Organism: Bufo gargarizans; assembly: GCF_014858855.1. Lineage (NCBI taxonomy): Eukaryota > Metazoa > Chordata > Amphibia > Anura > Bufonidae > Bufo > Bufo gargarizans. Next base: position 663,315,985 of record NC_058081.1, read on the forward strand.
CATGTCAGCAGAGAATTAGTCTGCATGTCATAGCAGAGAATGAGGCTTCACGTCAGCCACCACTGCAACAGTCCATTGGCATATATTTAGGCCCAGCACACACACAGGCAGAGGAGAGAGGTCCCGTAACAGAGAATCTGGCTTCATGTCAGCAGAGAATCAGTCTGCATGTCATAGCAGAGAATGAGGCTTCACGTCAGCCACCACTGCAACAGTCCATTGGCATATATTTAGGCCCAGCACACACACAGGCAGAGGAGAGAGGTCCCGTAACAGAGAATCTGGCTTCATGTCAGCAGAGAATCAGTCTGCATGTCATAGCAGAGAATGAGGCTTCACGTCAGCCACCACTGCAACAGTCCATTGGCATATATTTAGGCCCAGCACACACACAGGCAGAGGAGAGAGGTCCCGTAACAGAGAATCTGGCTTCATGTCAGCAGAGAATCAGTCTGCATGTCATAGCAGAGAATGAGGCTTCACGTCAGCCACCACTGCAACAGTCCATTGGCATATATTTAGGCCCAGCACACACACAGGCAGAGGAGAGAGGTCCCGTAACAGAGAATCTGTCTTCATGTCAGCAGAGAATTAGTCTGCATGTCATAGCAGAGAATGAGGCTTCACGTCACCCACCACTGCAACAGTCCATTGGCATATATTTAGGCCTAGCACACAGGCAGAGCAGAGAGGTCCCGTAACAGACAATCTGGCTTCATGACAGCAGAGAATCAGTCTGCATGTCATAGCAGAGAATGAGGCTTCACGTCACCCACCACTGCAACAGTCCATTGGCATATATTTAGGCCTAGCACACAGGCAGAGCAGAGAGGTCCCGTAACAGACAATCTGGCTTCATGTCAGCAGAGAATCAGTCTGCATGTCATAGCAGAGAATGAGGCTTCACGTCACCCACCACTGCAACAGTCCATTGGCATATATTTAGGCCTAGCACACAGGCAGAGCAGAGAGGTCCCGTAACAGACAATCTGGCTTCATGACAGCAGAGAATCAGTCTGCATGTCATAGCAGAGAATGAGGCTTCACGTCACCCACCACTGCAACAGTCCATTGGCATATATTTAGGCCTAGCACACAGGCAGAGCAGAGAGGTCCCGTAACAGACAATCTGGCTTCATGTCAGCAGAGAATCAGTCTGCATGTCATAGCAGAGAATGAGGCTTCACGTCACCCACCACTGCAACAGTCCATTGGCATATATTTAGGCCTAGCACACAGGCAGAGCAGAGAGGTCCCGTAACAGACGATCTGGCTTCATGTCAGCAGAGAATCAGTCTGCATGTCATAGCAGAGAATCAGGCTTCACGTCAGCCACCACTGCAACAGTCCATTGTCATAAATTTAGGCCCAGCACCCAGGCAGAGGAGAGAGGTCCCGTAACAGACAATCTGGCTTCATGTCAGCAGAGAATTAGTCTGCATGTCATAGCAGAGAATCAGGCTTCATGTCAGCCACCACTGCAACAGTCCATTGGCATATATTTAGGCCTAGCACACAGGCAGAGGAGAGGTTCATTCAACTTTGGGTAGCATCGCAATATAATGGTAAAATGAAAATAAAAATAGGATTGAATGAGGAAGTGCCCTGGAGTCCAATAATATATGGTTATGGGGAGGTAGTTAATGTCTAATCTGGACAAGGGACGGACAGGTCCTGTGGGATCCATGCCTGGTTCATTTTTATGAACGTCAGCTTGTCCACATTGGCTGTAGACAGGCGGCTGCGTTTGTCTGTAATGACGCCCCCTGCCGTGCTGAATACACGTTCAGACAAAACGCTGGCTGCCGGGCAGGCCAGCACCTCCAAGGCATAAAAGGCTAGCTCTGGCCACGTGGACAATTTAGAGACCCAGAAGTTGAATGGGGCCGAACCATCAGTCAGTACGTGGAGGGGTGTGCACACGTACTGTTCCACCATGTTAGTGAAATGTTGCCTCCTGCTAACACGTTGCGTATCAGGTGGTGGTGCAGTTAGCTGTGGCGTGTTGACAAAAGTTTTCCACATCTCTGCCATGCTAACCCTGCCCTCAGAGGAGCTGGCCGTGACACAGCTGCCTTGGCGACCTCTTGCTCCTCCTCTGCCTTGGCCTTGGGCTTCCACTTGTTCCCCTGTGACATTTGGGAATGCTCTCAGTAGCGCGTCTACCAACGTGCGCTTGTACTCGCGCATCTTCCTATCACGCTCCAGTGCAGGAAGTAAGGTGGGCACATTGTCTTTGTAGCGTGGATCCAGCAGGGTGGCAACCCAGTAGTCCGCACAGGTTAAAATGTGGGCAACTCTGCTGTCGTTGCGCAGGCACTGCAGCATGTAGTCGCTCATGTGTGCCAGGCTGCCCAGGGGTAAGGACAAGCTGTCCTCTGTGGGAGGCGTATCGTCATCGTCCTGCCTTTCCCCCCAGCCACGCACCAGTGATGGACCCGAGCTGCGTTGGGTGCCACCCCGCTGTGACCATGCTTCATCCTCATCCTCCTCCACCTCCTCCTCATCCTCGTCCTCCTCGTCCTCCAGTAGTGGGCCCTGGCTGGCCACATTTGTACCTGGCCTCTGCTGTTGCAAAAAACCTCCCTCTGAGTCACTTCGAAGAGACTGGCCTGAAAGTGCTAAAAATGACCCCTCTTCCTCATCCTCCTCCTCCTCCTCCTGGGCCACCTCCTGTTCCATCATCGCCCTAAGTGTTTTCTCAAGGAGACATAGAAGTGGTATTGTAACGCTGATAACGGTGTCATCGCCACTGGCCATGTTGGTGGAGTACTCGAAACAGCGCAACAGGGCACACAGGTCTCGCATGGAGGCCCAGTCATTGGTGGTGAAGTGGTGCTGTTCTGTAGTGCGACTGACCCGTGCGTGCTGCAGCTGAAACTCCACTATGGCCTGCTGCTGCTCGCACAGTCTGTCCAGCATGTGCAAGGTGGAGTTCCACCTGGTGGGCACGTCGCATATGAGGCGGTGAGCGGGAAGGCCGAAGTTACGCTGTAGCGCAGACAGGCGAGCAGCGGCAGGATGTGAACGCCGGAAGCGCGAACAGACGGCCCGCACTTTATGCAGCAGCTCTGACATGTCGGGGTAGTTGTGAATGAACTTCTGCACCACCAAATTCAGCACATGCGCCAAGCAAGGGATGTGCGTCAAATTGGCTAGTCCCAGAGCTGCAACGAGATTTCGCCCATTATCACACACCACCAGGCCGGGCTTGAGGCTCACCGGCAGCAACCACTCGTCGGTCTGTTGTTCAATACCCCGCCACAACTCCTGTGCGGTGTGGGGCCTGTCCCCCAAACATATGAGTTTCAGAATGGCCTGCTGACGTTTACCCCGGGCTGTGCTGAAGTTGGTGGTGAAGGTGTGTGGCTGACTGGATGAGCAGGTGGAAGAAGAGGAGGAGGAAGCCGAGAAGGAGGAGGTGGCAACAGGAGGCAAAGAATGTTGCCCTGCGATCCTTGGCGGCGGCAGGACGTGCGCCAAACAGCTCTCCGCCTGGGGCCCAGCTGCCACTACATTTACCCAGTGTGCAGTTAGGGAGATATAGCGTCCCTGGCCGTGCTTACTGGTCCACGTATCTGTGGTTAGGTGGACCTTGCTACAGATGGCGTTGCGCAGTGCACACTTGATTTTATCGGATACTTGGTTGTGCAGGGAAGGCACGGCTCTCTTGGAGAAGTAGTGCCGGCTGGGAACAACATACTGTGGGACAGCAAGCGACATGAGCTGTTTGAAGCTGTCTGTGTCCACCAGCCTAAATGACAGCATTTCATAGGCCAGTAGTTTAGAAATGCTGGCATTCAGGGCCAGGGATCGAGGGTGGCTAGGTGGGAATTTACGCTTTCTATCAAATGTTTGTGAGATGGAGAGCTGAACGCTGGCGTGTGACATGGTTGAGACGCTTGGTGACGGAGGTGGTGGTGGTGGTGTTGGTGGTACATCCCCTGTTTGCTGGGCGGCAGGTGCCAACGTTCCTCCAGAGGCGGAGGAAGAGGCCGAGGCGGCAGCAGCAGAATAGGCCGAGGCGGCAGCAGCAGAAGAGGTAGCAGGGGGAGCCTGAGTGACTTCCTTGGTTTTAAGGTGTTTACTCCACTGCAGTTCATGCTTTGCATGCAGGTGCCTGGTCATGCAGGTTGTGCTCAGGTTCAGAACGTTAATGCCTCGCTTCAGGCTCTGATGGCACAGCGTGCAAACCACTCGGGTCTTGTCGTCAGCACATTGTTTGAAGAAGTGCCATGCCAGGGAACTCCTTGAAGCTGCCTTTGGGGTGCTCGGTCCCAGATGGCGGCGGTCAGTAGCAGGCGGAGTCTCTTGGCGGCGGGTGTTCTGCTTTTGCCCACTGCTCCCTCTTTTGCTACGCTGTTGGCTCGGTCTCACCACTGCCTCTTCCTCCGAACTGTGAAAGTCAGTGGCACGACCTTCATTCCATGTGGGGTCTAGGACCTCATCGTCCCCTGCATCGTCTTCCACCCAGTCTTGATCCCTGACCTCCTGTTCAGTCTGCACACTGCAGAAAGACGCAGCAGTTGGCACCTGTGTTTCGTCATCATCAGAGACATGCTGAGGTGGTATTCCCATGTCCTCATCATCAGGAAACATAAGTGGTTGTGCGTCAGTGCATTCTATGGCTTTCACCGCTGGGGAAGGGCTAGGTGGATGCCCTTGGGAAACCCTGCCAGCGGAGTCTTCAAACAGCATAAGAGACTGCTGCATAACTTGAGGCTGAGACAGTTTCCCTGGTATGCATGGGGGTGATGTGACAGACTGATGGGGTTGGTTTTCAGGCGCCATCTGTGCGCTTTCTGCAGAAGACTGGGTGGGAGATAATGTGAACGTGCTGGATCCACTGTCGGCCACCCAATTGACTAATGCCTGTACCTGCTCAGGCCTTACCATCCTTAGAACGGCATTGGGCCCCACCATATATCGCTGTAAATTCTGGCGGCTACTGGGACCTGAGGTAGTTGGTACACTAGGACGTGTGGATGTGGCAGAACGGCCACGTCCTCTCCCAGCACCAGAGGGTCCACTAACACCACCACGACCATGTCCACGTCCGCGTCCCTTACTAGATGTTTTTCTCATTGTTATGGTTCACCACAACAACAAATATATTATTTGGCCCAATGTATTGTATTCAAATTCAGCGGGATATAAATTTGAGGCCTAGTATTTAGGCGCTGGGTGACCGGTATGGATTTAGTGACAGAATTAGACTTGGAAATGCACAGAAGCGTGTGTGTGAAGTTATTCTGAATGACCCAATGTGCACCTTGAATATTATATACCCTTTTTGGGATAGATTTCAAATAGCTCTGATATAGCAGGAACCACTAAATTATGAAATTGCTAAATTGGGAATTGTACTTCAACCCAGAACAAAAAATGTGCTTTGACGGGCACTAAATAACTTTCCCAGCTACAACAGTACAGCGGTAACGAGAGATTTAGAGGGATTTAAATTTGAGGCCTAGTATTTAGGCGCTGGGTGACAGGTATGGGTTTAGTGACAGAATTAGACTTGGAAATACACAGTAGCGGGTGTGTGTGAAGTTATTCTGAATGACCCAATGTGCACCTTCAATATTATATACCCTTTTTGGGATAGATTTCAAATAGCTCTGATATAGCAGGAACCACTAAATTATGAAATTGCTAAATTGGGAATTGTACTTCAACCCAGAACAAAAAATGTGCTTTGACGGACACTAAATATCTTGCCCAGCAACAACAGTACAGCGGTGGGTAACGAGAGATTTAGAGGGATTTAAATTTGAGGCCTAGTATTTAGGCGCTGGGTCACCGGTATGGATTTAGTGACAGAATTAGACTTGGAAATGCACAGAAGCGTGTGTGTGAAGTTATTCTGAATGACCCTATGTGCACCTTCAATATTATATACCCTTTTAGGGATAGATTTCAAATAGCTCTGATATAGCAGAAACCACTAAATTATGAAATTGCTAAATTGGGAATTGTACTTCAACCCAGAACAAAAAATGTGCTTTGACGGACACTAAATATCTTGCCCAGCAACAACAGTACAGCGGTGGGTAACGAGAGATTTAGAGGGATTTAAATTTGAGGCCTAGTATTTAGGCGCTGGGTGACAGGTATGGGTTTAGTGACAGAATTAGACTTGGAAATACACAGTAGCGGGTGTGTGTGAAGTTATTCTGAATGACCCAATGTGCACCTTCAATATTATATACCCTTTTTGGGATAGATTTCAAATAGCTCTGATATAGCAGGAACCACTAAATTATGAAATTGCTAAATTGGGAATTGTACTTCAACCCAGAACAAAAAATGTGCTTTGACGGACACTAAATATCTTGCCCAGCAACAACAGTACAGTGGTGGGTAACGAGAGATTTAGAGGGATTTAAATTTGAGGCCTAGTATTTAGGCGCTGGGTCACCGGTATGGATTTAGTGACAGAATTAGACTTGGAAATGCACAGAAGCGTGTGTGTGAAGTTATTCTGAATGACCCTATGTGCACCTTCAATATTATATACCCTTTTAGGGATAGATTTCAAATAGCTCTGATATAGCAGAAACCACTAAATTATGAAATTGCTAAATTGGGAATTGTACTTCAACCCAGAACAAAAAATGTGCTTTGACGGACACTAAATATCTTGCCCAGCAACAACAGTACAGCGGTGGGTAACGAGAGATTTAGAGGGATTTAAATTTGAGGCCTAGTATTTAGGCGCTGGGTCACCGGTATGGATTTAGTGACAGAATTAGACTTGGAAATGCACAGAAGCGTGTGTGTGAAGTTATTCTGAATGACCCTATGTGCACCTTCAATATTATATACCCTTTTAGGGATAGATTTCAAATAGCTCTGATATAGCAGAAACCACTAAATTATGAAATTGCTAAATTGGGAATTGTACTTCAACCCAGAACAAAAAATGTGCTTTGACGGACACTAAATATCTTGCCCAGCAACAACAGTACAGCGGTGGGTAACGAGAGATTTAGAGGGATTTAAATTTGAGGCCTAGTATTTAGGCGCTGGGTGACAGGTATGGGTTTAGTGACAGAATTAGACTTGGAAATACACAGTAGCGGGTGTGTGTGAAGTTATTCTGAATGACCCAATGTGCACCTTCAATATTATATACCCTTTTTGGGATAGATTTCAAATAGCTCTGATATAGCAGGAACCACTAAATTATGAAATTGCTAAATTGGGAATTGTACTTCAACCCAGAACAAAAAATGTGCTTTGACGGACACTAAATATCTTGCCCAGCAACAACAGTACAGCGGTGGGTAACGAGAGATTTAGAGGGATTTAAATTTGAGGCCTAGTATTTAGGCGCTGGGTCACCGGTATGGATTTAGTGACAGAATTAGACTTGGAAATGCACAGAAGCGTGTGTGTGAAGTTATTCTGAATGACCCTATGTGCACCTTCAATATTATATACCCTTTTAGGGATAGATTTCAAATAGCTCTGATATAGCAGAAACCACTAAATTATGAAATTGCTAAATTGGGAATTGTACTTCAACCCAGAACAAAAAATGTGCTTTGACGGACACTAAATATCTTGCCCAGCAACAACAGTACAGCGGTGGGTAACGAGAGATTTAGAGGGATTTAAATTTGAGGCCTAGTATTTAGGCGCTGGGTCACCGGTATGGATTTAGTGACAGAATTAGACTTGGAAATGCACAGAAGCGTGTGTGTGAAGTTATTCTGAATGACCCTATGTGCACCTTCAATATTATATACCCTTTTAGGGATAGATTTCAAATAGCTCTGATATAGCAGAAACCACTAAATTATGAAATTGCTAAATTGGGAATTGTACTTCAACCCAGAACAAAAAATGTGCTTTGACGGACACTAAATATCTTGCCCAGCAACAACAGTACAGTGGTGGGTAACGAGAGATTTAGAGGGATTTAAATTTGAGGCCTAGTATTTAGGCGCTGGGTCACCGGTATGGATTTAGTGACAGAATTAGACTTGGAAATGCACAGAAGCGTGTGTGTGAAGTTATTCTGAATGACCCTATGTGCACCTTCAATATTATATACCCTTTTAGGGATAGATTTCAAATAGCTCTGATATAGCAGAAACCACTAAATTATGAAATTGCTAAATTGGGAATTGTACTTCAACCCAGAACAAAAAATGTGCTTTGACGGACACTAAATATCTTGCCCAGCAACAACAGTACAGCGGTGGGTAACGAGAGATTTAGAGGGATTTAAATTTGAGGCCTAGTATTTAGGCGCTGGGTGACAGGTATGGGTTTAGTGACAGAATTAGACTTGGAAATACACAGTAGCGGGTGTGTGTGAAGTTATTCTGAATGACCCAATGTGCACCTTCAATATTATATACCCTTTTTGGGATAGATTTCAAATAGCTCTGATATAGCAGGAACCACTAAATTATGAAATTGCTAAATTGGGAATTGTATTTCAACCCAGAACAAGAAATGTGCTTGAACGGACACTAAATAACTCGCCCAGCTACAGCACTAGGGACAGATTTAGCTGGATATAAATTTGAGGCCTAGTATTTAGGCGCTGGGTGACCGGTATGGATTTAGTGACAGAATTAGACTGGGATATGGCCAAAAAATGAACAGACTATTGCTGGTTAAATGCACTTGGTGTGACAGCTTCACCCTGATGTAGGCTTTAGCCAAAAAACAACCACACCATTGAGGGTTAAATGCACTTGGTGACAGGCGCAGCTTGCCCCTGATTTTGTATATGGCCAAAAAATGAACAGACTATTGCTGGTTAAATGCACTTGGTGTGACAGCTTCACCCTGATGTAGGCTTTAGCCAAAAAACAACCACACCATTGAGGGTTAAATGCACTTGGTGACAGGCGCAGCTTGCCCCTGATTTTGTATATGGCCAAAAAATGAACAGACTATTGCTGGTTAAATGCACTTGGTGTGACAGCTTCACCCTGATGTAGGCTTTAGCCAAAAAACAACCACACCATTGAGGGTTAAATGCACTTGGTCGCAGCTTGTGCTGGCGCACCACAAGACACAAAATGGCCGCCGATCACCCCAGAAAAATGAGACTGACAAACGGTCTGTGCAGCCTAAAAACAGTGAGCAATTGAGGATCAGCAGCTCAATGATCCACAGCTGCAGATCGATCAGTTAATCAAGTCCTTTGGAGGAGTTAATCTGCCTAATCTCGCCCTACTGTCGCAGCCGCAACCTCTCCCTACGCTAATCAGAGCAGAGTGACGGGCGGCGCTATGTGACTCCAGCTTAAATAGAGGCTGGGTCACATGGTGCTCTGGCCAATCACAGCCATGCCAATAGTAGGCATGGCTGTGATGGCCTCTTGGGGCAAGTAGTATGACGCTTGTTGATTGGCTGCTTTGCAGCCTTTCAAAAAGCGCCAAGAAAGCGTCACAAAAGCGCGAAGAAAGCGACGAACACCGAACCCGAACCCGGACTTTTACGAAAATGTCCGGGTTCGGGTCCGTGTCACGGACACCCCAAAATTCGGTACGAACCCGAACTATACAGTTCGAGTTCGCTCATCCCTAGTTACTAATGATTGGTTAAATAAATCTGTTAACGGTTTTGCCAGCTCACCACTAAGCTCTTTTAATAATTTTGGGTGTATCTCATCAGGCCCCTGTGACTTATTTGTCTTCACTTTAGACAGCAAACTTAGAACATCTTCCTCTGTAAAGACACATGCATCAAACGATTTATTAGTCATCCTTTCTAGTGGAGGTCCTTCTCCTTCTTTTTCTTTTGTAAAAACTGAACTGAAGTATTCATTAAGGCAGTCGGCTAGCCCTTTATTCTCTTCTACATACCTTCCGTCCTTTGTTTTTAAATTTAGTTATTCCTTGTTTTAATTTCCTTTTTTCATTTATATATCTGAAGAATGTCTTATCCCCTTTTTTCATAGACTGAGCTAGTTTTTCTTCTGCCTGAGCTTTAGAAGTTCTTATAACTTGCTTGGCCTCTTTCTGCCTAATCTTGTAGATTTCCTTATTCGTCATATTCCTCAAAACGAAGATAACAAAATATTCTCCATCTTCGTTTTAGCTCTATATTCGTCAACTTCGCTAATTCTAGCAATCAAATAGGAAAGTTGACTATAGAGATAGTGTTTAATTCGCTATGAGATTATATTACTTAGCTTTTTTTATAAATAGAATAATTATAATAATTATCAAGTATTATAATTATTCTATTTATTTAAAAAAAGAAAAGTAATATTATCGCATATCGAATTAAAAAGGTAGCTGTCTCTAGTCAACTTTCCTATTTGATTGCTAGAATTAGCGAAGCTGACGAATATGGAGCTAAAACGAAGATGGAGAATATTTTGATATCTTCGTTTTGAGGAATATGACGAATACATTCGTCAAATTCCTCATCTTCGCTAATTCTAGCTATCAAACCAATAGGAAAGTTGCCTTAAGTTAAAATCGAAATACGCGATTATTTAAATTGCATATTAATCGCGATAACTAGAATAATGACGCATATTCGATTTCGACGAATATGCAACGAATATTCAAGTGAATATTAGCGAATTTCGTCTAAATCAAATATGGCACCTCCATTTTGGGCACAATTCTTTAATAGCGGCCTAGTGTAGGTCAGGGCGTGTGAGATACAACCTTTATATACAGGTTTGCTATTCAGTTATTTGAAATACAGCCATTTTGTGCACAAATCTTTAATTGCGGCCTAGTGTGTGTCACGGCGTGTGTGATACACCCTTTAAATACAGGGCTTCTATTCAGATATTTGAAATGCCGCCGGGGTAGTGTCAACTTGTTTGTTTTAGACAGGAGACAGCACAGGGCATTATATCGTACATAATTGTACGGATAGAATCCTGATCAGTGACCTAGCGCATGTGTGAATGCTCATTGGGAGATCAGCTCCATAAAACTATTATATAGAGACGGTGTGTAAATGATGGATGCCTGATACGTAGGGATAAATGATCATACTATATCCTGTCTGTGATATCCCATGAGGGAGACAGTGATTGTAGCCATCTTCAATAGATATGTGAAGAGTGCAGTGATCCAGAAATTCACCATCAGTGACCACACCGTACATAAAAGAGAGCTGTGGTATTAACACACAGCTTTTATGAAATGAGGAGTAGTGCCACATCTCCTAATTTACAGTGGGATGCGAAAGTTTGGGCAACCTTGTTAATCATCATGATTTTTCTATATAAATCGTTGGTTGTTATAATGATAAAAAATTTCAGTTAAATGTATCATATAGGAGACACACACAGTGATATTTGAGAAGTGAAATGAAGTTTATGGGATTTACAGAAAGTGTGCTATAATTGTTTAAACAAAATTAGGCAGGTGCATCCCGGGTCGCGCCCGATGCCCGGACCCCCCAAGATCCCGAGCCCTGAACCCTTACCCATGTATTACTCAATATTTTAGGTAGGTCAAAAGTTAGAAGAAGAAACTCCTAATTAATTAATCGTGTCCCAATCTTTCCACAGTTTATTCCACTTTAAGTAGGATCCTCTTTGTTTGTACAAAATCTTCTCGTAGCTTTTCACCTTCTCAACCAAACCCAGCCCATTATTACAATCTGGAGCGGAAGAGCAAAACCATGCTCTGGAGATGAGAAGCCTAGCCAGAAACATCACCTTAATCAACAATCGACCGTTTGTAGGTTGGTAATTAACCTCCGATAAATCTCCCAGGACCCATATCCTGGGAGTAAAAGGAACAACAATGTTGAGTTTACAAGCCAGATTGGTTTGAACCGATCTCCAGTACCTGCTCACCATTGGGCAGTCCCAGAACAGATGTAAATGATCTGCCTCGGATTCACCACAGCGTGGGCAGTCAGAGGAGGTTCTAAGTCCTCTCCTATATAACCATATAGGTGTCACATATATTTTGTGCAAAATATTAAATTGTACAACAGTGTGATTAAAATTATACGAAACCAATTTTAAACTTTCCCCTATATTCTCCCAGTTTGGAGAGCCCGTCTCTGAAAACAAAGATGACCAGGCTCTCTGTCCTGGTGAAAAAACATCCGAAAAAAACTTTTTCATTAAGTGTCTATAGCAGTGAGATACTTTAATTCTCGTGACAATTTTCTTGCAAATTAAATCATGTAAAAATTCAGGAGTATCTATAATAAGGAGATAGCGATTCGCAGTGCTAGAAAGTGCTGACCTTAATTGAAAATATGCATACCAAGCCACCTCACCTAAATTTGCCCCTTGCTTTAATTCCGCAAGGGGCAAAATGTGTCCACCACTGACCACTTGATGCAGGTACTGAACATTCTTGGTCCTCCAATACTGGCTGCAACTCAAATCGTTTAAATTCAAAAGCTTTGGGTTATGCCATAATGGAGTGCAGATGAGTGATGCCCTAGCACCACACCAGTTCCTTATATTTCGCCAAGACTTTATAGCCATTCTGCAGAAAAGTGTATACCCATTTAGTACATTTAATAAATAGTCAGACTCAAGTACTGTAAAAAAATCCGCAAAGCCTGAATCTTTCACCACCTTACTGCAGAACTGGCTATTTTCCCACTCATTAAACAAGCAGAGTTGAGAGGCCACAAAATAGCCCCTAAAATAGGGGAGGTTAAGACCTCCCCGATTATAGGGCATAGAAAAGTAGAGTACCTTCAATCTCACACGCTTCCTCCCCCATATTAGATCATTAAGCATCCGCTCTATCAATCTAAAGTACTTATCTACAATCCATACAGGCGAATTGCGCAGGATATCAAGAACCTGGGGCAGCACTACCATTTTTATTAATGAAATTCTGTCCGCTCTCGCTGACCGAATTTTTTGCCATATCTTAATTTTAGCCCTCAGCTTTATCAACAGGGGAAGCAGATTAAGCTGTAGGTATTCCTGGGGTTTTGCAGAAACTGTTATCCCCAGGTACTTTATTGAATCTGAGATCGTTAGCTGGTTATCCCATTCACCCCGCAGTTCGTCTATAGGGAGAAGGACGGTCTTCTCCCAGTTCATCTCCAGACCGGAAGGACCGGAAAAGAGACCAACCAGGTCCATTATGCGAGGAAGAGTAGTGTCTGTTTGATGCATAAAAATCAAAATGTCGTCTGCATAAAGTGATACTCGATCATAGTTCCCCATTGTGCCAAAACCAGCCACCCTCGGATCCTGCCTAATACTAGCCGCTAAGGGTTCAATGTAAATATTAAATAGCAGGGGGGAAAGAGGACAGCCTTGACGGGTGCCTCTTCCTGATGTAAAACTCTCTGTTGTCGTGTCATTAATCCTAGCAACTGGGAAGTTATATAGGAGCTGTACCATCGCCAAGAATCTTGGGCCAAAACCCATTTTTTTCATCACTTCCCAGAGAAAGGTTCACTCCACCCTGTCGAAGGCTTTAGTAGCATCCAACGACAGGATGGAGCGTGCGCCGCTCCCCGGGGACTGAATATTCATGAATAGCCTATGTAGGTTGTGATGGGTGCCCCTTCTTGGCATAAAACCATTTTGATCTGAGTGGATAATGGTGGATATAACCCGCGAGAGCATCCTAGCCAAAATTTTTGATAATAACTTAACATCGGTATTTAATAAAGAAATTGGTCTATAGGAGCTCAATTCTGCCGGGTCTTTATCCTTTTTTGGGATTAAAACAATAAGAGCCTCCATCATAGAGCATGGTAAGCCCCCTCCCTGTATTGCTTGGGAAAACACCTCTAGCAGCTGGGGGAGGATCGTCTCACCATACCTACGATAAACTTCATATGGAAGGCCATCCAGTCCTGGCGATGAGCTCCCCGAGATAGACCCAAGAGCCTCCTTCAGCTCAGAGAGAGACAACTCCTCTTCCAGAAATTCTATTTGAGCTTCATTCAGAGTAGAAAGTGGAATCCTCTCCAAGAACCGCATCGCCAGTTCGGATGACATACCGGGAGAGGATCTGTATATCTGAGCAAAATATTGTAGAAAGGTATCCCTGATCCCCTCTGGATTTGTTATAGTTTCCCCCTCTAAGTTACGGATTGAAGTAATAGATTGATTTTTCCTATCTTGTTGTGTGATTATTCTTGCTAAGAGCTTACCAGGGCGTCCAGACTCCGAAAAATATTTGAGCCCCTTAAAGAATACTCTATGATTTGCTTTCTCTACTAAATACTTCTCCAAACAGCAGCTAGCCTTCTGCATCTCTTCCCTGTTGTATTCCATGGGTTGGCTAGTAAAACGCTCAGATGTAGATACAGTGATCTTAACCAATTCCTCCTCTTTACCCCTAAATGTTCTCCTTGCTGCAGCAATCTCACTTATAAAGACCCCTCTTAGATATGCTTTCAGGGCATCCCTTACTATGTTGATGTTAGCAGAGGGAGAGTTCACCTCCCAAAAGGAGGATATCAGTAGTTTAATAGACTGAGGATTCTCCATAATGACAAGCCAATATGGGTTCAGCTTGAATCCTAGCCCCCTTCTATCCTTATTCTCCCCAGTGAAAACCTCAATTAGCACGGGTGAGTGGTCCGAAACAGTTCTTACTCCGTATCGTATCTTACTGATATTACTCAAATTGCTCTCATTAGTGAGTGCTAGATCAATCCGAGACATTGCTCTCCCCCCCCCCTACTGACACAAGAGTATACTCTCTTTCCTCCGCCGAGATGTTCCCATATATCTACCACTCCTACCTCTAAACAAAACTGGGGCAACAAGGAGTTACAAGGGTTCCTCCCCCGATCTACATCTAAAGTGAATCTCTCCTTGTTGGGGTCCATAACCGCATTAAAGTCCCCCATCAGGATTAACCGACATTCTGATCTATTTTCAGCAAAGAGCAATAGCTGAGTCAATGGGTACATTGAAAATGGAGGGGGTATATAGAAGAAAGCCAAGATATAACTGTGGCCATACAGCTTACCGTGTAGGAAAATAAATCTACCCTGATCATCTATATGGGATTTTATAAGGATGAAATCTACAGAGTTATGAATCAGGACTGAAACGCCCCTAGAAGATCCGCTGAAGGTGGAGTGATAAGATTGAGAGTGCCATCCCGTTGCCAGACGGCGCAGGGTTTCTTTAGTGAGGTGAGTTTCTACTATACAAATAATTGCTGGAAGGTATCTTTTTACTGCATCCATAATAGCTTGCCTTTTAACCCTTTCCCCGAGCCCTCTGACATTCCAAGATACAATTCTAATAGACATCAATCAAACCAAAAAAAAAAAAAAAAAAACCCCGACCTGCAAGGTGGGTTCCCGCCCCCCCCCCTCCCATCCCCCCTCTCCGTTGATCCGCCCGATCTAGTCAGCGAACCTCTAACCTCCGGCCATTCTCCCCCAACCTAGCAACGCCTCCCAGCCATCCCTTCGAACATGATAATACACAATTTCAAATGCCCGTTTGATCAATCCAGTCTGACGCTTGTTGTGGAGTCTCAAAAAACAGGGAAGTCCCATTATAAATCACTCTTAATTTCGCTGGATACTGTAAAGAATATTTGATATCTTTTAGCGCCAAACGCTTCTTTATCTCTATAAAATTACGTCTTTTTTCCTGAGTCTGGCGCGCAAAGTCAGGAAAAAAGAGCAACCTAGAACCCTGATATTCAATGGGTGTACATTCTCTGGCTCTTCTTAATATCATATCTCTATCAGCAGGACAGTAATAGTTTCATTAAAATTGTACGCGGCGGCCTCCCTGGAGTAGGTTTTGACCAAAACCTTTAGAAGCCAAGTAAGCAGACAGGTAGCTATTGTACCCCTCTGAGTTGTGTGCAGACCAAGGGTAGGCCTCAAGACAGGAATAACAGAAACTCAAATTGTTGAGGAGTATAAGCAGAGACTAGTAATGAGTGTTAAGTTAGCCTATAGACTCCATTAGCACCCAATTTGAGACAGGAGTTACCTATGGTGCCTGTTCACACTGCACAGTGAAGTACAAGCTTTGCATTACAATAATCTGTACATTTACCTCATGGCAAGTGCTTCTCAGTAAATGTTCCATTTATTTATTCAAACAGACTCTTTATTTTACTACCTCATTTGCACCCAAGGGTGCTGGCATCACAACATCAGGGACCCTGCCTTCCCTCCACCTTAAACCCTATACCAGTGATGGCTAGCATCCATCACTCCTGCTGTGATGAAACTATGACTCCCAGCATGTTACATTCCTTTCTGTGGAGTTCTGAGTATAGCCAAGCAAGTGTACATCTTAGGAGTTGAAGTTTTACCACAATTGGAGTGCTGGAGGTTAGCCATCACAGCCCTTCACCATTAAGAGCACCTCAACCAACATCTGGCAGAAGATCCCTCAACACCAAAATGTGCCCTGAAGGAATCTGGTACCTTCCTTCCCATCATTGCACGCCGACCCAGGAAGCTTCAGGAAACTGTGAGTACCAACTACTACAACCATCAGGCCACCGCACTGACACCCGCCACTGCGGCCCCGTGGCTGCATCATTGCATTTGCAAGTAAAGGTCATCTGTAAGTTCAACTATTAAACCAGCTTCAGTGTTCATTCCCACTCCTCTACCTCTCTGGGACACTTTATTAAAAACAGGGGGTTGCTCCTCACCACACCAGCAGCACACCAACCCAGGGAGCAGAACAATACGCAGAGGCTCAATTTATTTCATGTGACAGTGTCCAGGGAAGGAGGCCACATTAAGGGACATCCACCTGCATAACCATGTGCATGGCAGTATCTCTTAATGCAATTTAAAGTCTAAGCTGCGACTGGTGTATGGTCGGTGGCGCCATCATTATCAGTGGATAGCTAACAGGTCGAGTATGCACATGTTCTGTTCTTCCATGGCAGACATACAAGCATGAGATAACAGTCCAGAGGAACTCTGGATAATTAGCTTTGCTAAGGAACCATCTGGTTTCTTATGGCAGTGTGCAGCATCTAGTTTACTTGAAATTGAAAAAAAAAAAACACATTGCATTTTATAAATTTAAGAATGCATAGCTAGTTTGCAATAATCTAAAGGGATGAGGAGATCTGTGAAAAGTAGTCTAGTGGGGAAAGCCCTTAAATTGATATATTACCTATTTTAAAAGCTTATAGCGCTACTTAACATGTAAGAAAACTAGAAGAACAGTCCATTTAGACATGAATATGTATAAGGCCTCTTTCACAAAGGCGTTCCCGATTTGCTCCGGATACGTTGCGTGTGCATTGTTGGAAACTCGTGCGAGTAGGCACGCAATTGCAGTCAGTTTTGACTACGATTGCGTTCCAATGTTCAGTTTTTTCAGCGCGAGTGCAATGCGTTTTGCACGCGCGTGAGAAAAAACGGAATGTGGTACCAAGACCTGAACCCGGACTTCTCCACTGAAGTTCGGGCTTGGGTTAGGTGTTCTATTCATTTTATTATTTTCCCTTATAACATGGTTTTTAAATGGTTATAAAGGTAAATAAGGTAAATGGTTATAAGGGAAAATAATAGCATTCTTAATACAGAATGCTTACTAAAATGTGTATTGAGGGATTAAAAAATAAAAAATAAACTCACCTTATCCAACTGATCACGCAGCTGGCATCGTCTTCTTGTTTCTTCTTTCAGGACCTGCAAAGGGACCTTTGATGATGTAAGATTTCTATCTTCATTCAGCAGGACCTGCGCTGACGTCACCGCGCTCACCACATCATCAAAGGTCCTTTTGCAGGTCCAGAAAGAAGAAGCAAGAAGACTATGCCAGCTGCGCGATCAATTGGATGAGGTGAGAATTTTTTATTTATTTTTTAACCCCTCAATACACATTTTAGTAAGCATACTTTAGTAAGTATTAACAATGCTATTATTTTCCCGTATAACCATGTTTTAAGGGAAAATAATACAGTGAATAGACTTTAATGGGGTCAGGGGTTGCTTTCATCCCTATCATCTCCTAGAAACCATGCGTGAAAATCACACCGCATCCGCACTTGCTTGCAGATGCTCTTGATTTTCACGCAGACCCATTCATTTCTTTGGGGCCTGCGTTGAAAGTGAAAAACTTAGAATATAGAATATGCTGCGATTTTCACGCAACGCACAAGCCCCAAAGAAGTGAATTGGTCCTGATTCAGTGCGGGTGCAATGCGTTCACCTCACGCATTGCACCCACACAGAATTCTCGCCAGTGTAAAAGGGGCCTAATTGTCAACTCTCTCTAGAAAAAGAAAGGCTCACACTTTGGGAAGTTTTTACTTGCAGGGGCTCTGAGACTTTCTGCTTTTTGGTTAAAGAGAAAGAGAACAAACTCCTCTGGTGCTTCTATGACTCGCTCTAATTAAGAAATTTTCATATTTCATTTCCTTTACATTTAGCAAAATCAAAGACAATCTAGTCACTCCCATGGCACATGAGTGTTACAGGAGGCCCAGATGCACATTTTCTGGATTAATAAGTGCACTTGTCTTTGCTTCTCCACTGTCAATGTATGAACACATTTACAAAACTGGAGAAAGCTGTATGTACACCATTGCTTCATTGCTCCTTAGCCAGTTGCCTCATGTGACTCTCAGGCTTAGGCCTCATGCACCGTTGTTGTGTTCTGTTCCGCAAAATGGGGTTCGTTGTTCCGTGATCCGTTTCCGTTTTTGTTTTCGTGTGTCTTCCTTTATTTTTGGAGGATCACCAGACATGAAGGAAAGTAAAAAAAGTGTAAGTCAAGTTTGCCATGCAAATGATTAATTTTTTTTTAAAGGTCTCCAGTTCCGCCCGAAACAAATTCAATCAGTAAGGCTGGTTTCACACGGGCGTTGCGGATTGGGGCCGGATGCATTCAGAGTGCGTTCAGTGAAACTCGCACTATTTTGCAAGCAAGTTCAGTCAGTTTGGTCTGCGATTGCGTTTAGTTGTTCAGTTTTTTCCGCGCGGGTGCAATGCGTTTTGATGCGTTTTTCACGCTTGTGAAAAAAACCTGAATGTTTACAAACAACATCTCTTAGCAACCATCAGTGAAAAACGCATCGCACCCGCACTTGCTTGCGGATGCAATGCCTTTTTCACGCAGCCCCATTCACTTCTATGGGGCCAGAGCTGCGTGAAAAACACAGAATATAGAACATGCTGCGATTTTCACGCAATGCAGAACTGATGCGTTAAAAACAACGCCCATGTACACAGACCCATTGAAATGAATGGGTCAGGATTCAGTGCGGGTGCTATGCGTTCACGTCACGCATTGCACCCGCGCGGAAAACTCGCTCGCGTGAAAGGGACCTAAGGGTCTGATACCCCACATCCCCACTGATTAGCTGTTACCTGCAGCCTCCTGCTCAGGAACTAGCACTTTGAATGGAACAGAAAGCAAAGCTCCATTCAAAGTTTAGTGGCCGTGCTGGGTTACTGCAGCTCGACCCCAATTGAAATGTCCCTCACTAATCAGATATTAATGTCCTATCCTGAGGATAAACCATCAGTATCAGGAGCCTAGAAAACCCCTTCAACTTCCGAAGTGAAAAAAATTATTTGAAATCAAAGTGACTAGAGATGAGCAAAGTTTTGAAAAATTTTATTCAGCAACTTCACCGAAGTTTCTCCAAGAAATTTGATTAGTTAAGAATTAATTTGTCATGAATTGCTATAAAACAGGTATACCCAGGCCACTCTGCCTTAGGGTGCGGCCAACAGAGCTGCAGTGAAAAACCTTCAATTAGCCCACAGCTGTCTTTCATTTAATAATGAAGACCGACTGTATAGTCCTTCTTCACTGCTAATGGCCGCACAGCACCTTTAAACAGGGGCTGTTGCTGGTATGGGGTTTGGCTGGTCAGGTGGGGCACAAAATACAGGCATACCCACTTCTCCAACCACAAGCAGGAGCCCTTCTTCTACCATCTGCTTTTCCTCCTTTTCCACATCATCTAATATCGAGGAGAATATGTAATCAGGAACATCAAGCATCTCATCTCTCTATCTGTAAAGAATAAATCAAGGCAACTGGACGTACTGTAGATTTCTTGAAAACGTTTATAGGACCACTATAAGCCATACACTTTGCAGAGTAGGCTTTAAGGAAGACTGGACATAAAAACAACCATTGATTAAAGAAAAATTTAAGAAAACACACTTGAAGTTCTCCATACAGCTTATGGCACACTCTGTAAACAGATAAAAGATGGAAGATTCTCTGTTAGTTGAGACTAAAATGGAACTTTCGCCATCATGGGAAATGCTAAGTGTGGCACAAACTGAGCACTTCCCATTGCCCCAAGAACACCATTCCCACAATGAAGCATGGTGGTGGCAGCATCATGTTGGAGGAATGCTTTTCATCAGTAGTGACTGGAAAGCTGGTGAGGACTGAATAAATTTGCCTTTAGGTTTGCAACTGGGATGGAGGTTCACCTTCTAGCAGGACAATGACCCTAAACATACTGAAGCTGAAACTACAATGGAGTGTTCACGCAGAAACAGTTAAATGTCTTGGAATGACCTAGTCAAAGCCAAGACCTCAATTTAAGTGAGAATATGTGGCATGGCTTGAAGATTTTTGCGGCAATATCTGCGTCTTTTACCCCACTCACGCCACTTTTCGGAGTGGTGCGAAAAGGGGGAGTGGTGTGGGTGGGGAATCGAGTTTTTGGCATGGAAATGTCTTAAAGAGGTTGTCCCATGAAAAATATCCTACAGTTTTCAAACTAGCACCTAGATCAGAATTATTTTGTAATTGCATGTACGGTAATTAAAAATATAGCATAGCCACTGAGTTACTTAATAAATCTGTATAGCGCCACCTGCTGTGTGTCTTTCTTATTTTTTGTCCTGCTCACTAAGAAGGCCTCACATGCTCAGTTTCATCCTTCAACTGCCTCCTGAGCTGTGATAGGGAGCGCATGGACACGCCCCCTGAGCTGTGATAAGGAGAGCATGGACACGCCTCCTGAGCTGTGATAGGGAGAACATGGACACGCCACCCTGAGCTGTGATAGGGAGGGCTGAGACACGCCCCCTGAGCCATAGCAAATAAGACACTCCCCTCGAGCTGTCAGTTTGATATAAATCTAGCAGAGCAATGAATGGGGAGATGTCTGGATACATGTGAGATGCAGGACTGGTTCTAGTTTTGTTAGAAAGATATTTCCATGTACTATATGGTCTCTAATTTTCATTTTTTACATTATTCATGGGATAACCCTTTAAAATCTACATCAGCTGGAGAAAGCACCAGACCTATGTAGAGGCCTGCATCTCCACATAACATCGTAAAGCAAAGTTTTCATGATATTAATGTACATTTTGCAGAAATATCAGCTTTGTATACCACCACCTGCTTTGCAATTTTCTGAGATGGTAGTACAAGTCTATTACTTTACTACTGAATCTAGACGTCATATGTTAATGGTAAATTATTATTGTTAGACATAAATATATGATAAGCATATCTGCATAGGCTAATGAAACCCAGTCACCCTGGAAACAGAGCACGATTGTGACCCATTCAGGATAACCTATCACGGCAGTATTGTCTCCTATCACAGAAATAAATAAGATGAAATCTATGCTCATGTCGCTCTCATGTTTTATGGATATGTTTACCATGAGCAATCAACACAGACGCACAGTTACAGCTCATCGTGCAGTTATAAAAAGATGCAAGTCTATCAAATGCAAACTTATGTAATGGGATTTGGCAAACAGAGTGAATTCAAACATCTATTTTCCAGTGAAGCTTTCTCTATGGGGAAAAGTACTGTAGGTAGTAGGAAATTAATTTGGTGTCGCGTTTTGGTCACTAACCTCTTTTGAGTACAAATCTTGCAGCATGATTTTTTTTTTGCAATCGATGTTATTGCGTTTTGCTGATGGATACCAAACAATAAAACTTGATTTAAAGTAAATTTCCACCTGTGAATACCATTTGGGATTTTGTTTTGTTAGTTTTTTGCTGGAGGTCAATTTTTTTTCTAAGAAATTCCCCTGCATAAATATAAGCTTATTCATGACCGGTCTGTTGTCCTAACATGTTCATTTAGTGAATCTTTGTATTGCTTGAAATAACCTTCTTTTGTTAGTACTGTACATTATGGTCATTCCTCCTAAACATTTATGACATGACCACTAGGTGTTACCAGTTGTGGTGGTTCCATACACAGTCATTTTAGCCTTTAGCTATTTTTATTTTTATTTGTTTTATCATTTTGTTTTATGAGGAATGAGTTGGATATTTGGCACACTTTTGGTACCATGTAAGTTACCGATTTTCTTTTATTAACTATTGGTTGGAGGATGGAAAAAACTGTATAAAAACACATCAGTTGTATTCTGAGTGCTAAATAAAATAGTTTTATTTGTAAATTTTCAATGCCTTTGCACAATCAAAACAATTTTAAAACATATTTTGATTTTTGTGTCGCCATATTCTGAGAGCATAACTTTTTATTTTTCCATCGATAAGGCTCTATTAAAACGATGTTTTTGCAGGATGAGCTGTAGTTTTTATTGGTGAAAAAGATGTAGTTTTATTTTTTATTGGTCACTTTAGGCTACATATGACTTTTTGATCACGATTTATTTTATATTTTTTTTTACAGATGTAACATTGTTTTCTCCTTTTTTATGGTGTACATTGTGCAAGATAAATAATTTGGTTTATAATCTGGGTCATAAATTAGGCAAGAAAATCAAATAAATATAGTTTTTGATGATCTTATAATTCAAAGGGATAAATGTTATTTTTTTGTGTGTTTTTTCACTTTTTAAAATTTTTAAAGCTTTTTTATATAATTTTTTGGGGCCCACCTTGAAACCTCACCACTAGGGGGCTCAATCTCTAGATTAATACATTGCAATACTTCTATATTCCAGTGTATTATGTATATAAGTCTAAGGGCTCATGCACATGAATGTGGTTTGGTTCCGCAACCGAGCTGCATTTTTGGCGGCTTGGATGCCGACCCATTCACTTCAATGGGGCTTCAAAAGATGCAGACAGCACTCCGTGTGCTGTCCGTATCTGTTGCTCCATTCCATGGCCACGCAAAAATGATAGATCATGTACTATTCTTGTCTGCTTTGTGGGCCGCCGTTTCCTTTCCGTGGAAGGCACATGGGCGGCATTCGTGTTTTGTGGATCTGCACTTTGCAGACTGTAAAAAAATTGCACGTTCATGTGCATGAGCCCTAACACTGAAGGGCACCCATGATCTAATGGATGTGCCAAGATGGTGGATGTCACGTCCTTCCTTATCCTCAGTTCTGCCATGGCAACGTATTAACAACTCACAATTTCTTTGTGGAGGTGCCAATGGGAGCGACAATTCCTCTGTAAATCCCCTTAAATATCAGGGTTGCTATTGACCACAGCATCTAAATTGACTTGCTCCAAAAAAAGTGCAACTTACGCTAGAATTCTGGTGCAAAAAAACCTTAGTAAATGTGAACCAAGCTGGAGTTTCACTTGAAGTTTCCCCTATTGCAAAATCATACATTCTACTAATATGTTCTTCCCTTACGTCCTACCAGCAGCACAGATGGGGTTAACTGTCCCCTGTGGACTGGTAGGACCGGCGGAATTTTTAATGAGCCCAAGAACCAATAAACGATCTTAAACTCCCTGAAAGGGAGGAGATCGTCCCCCAGCCCACCGTGTTTTTTTCTGTCCTCTGGACAGGTGGACTGGCGTGTCGCTCCCCTCAGGGAGCTGAAGTATGTAGGGGCTCTGGTTTTCTTAAACTCTAAGGAAATTGTCCCCCCTTCTTTGTTGCTGTTTGCCCTTATTCTAGGCATAATCGCGACTATTTTTTGTACAGGGTACTTTCAGGGGGGGGGGGGGCTCCCCTCCCCTCTTCTATCTCGCCTGGATTTCGGCGTCTCTGCGGTGTCCCGTTCTCTCCCTGCGCTTCGTCACTTCCGGTTATTTTGCTATCTCCGATGCGGTGGGGTTTTCTTCTCACCGCTCGGTTGTTTTCTCCTTTTATACATCCTGAATTGTCAGGATAGCTTGGGGAGACATATAGGGTCCAGTTGAGCCTCATTTAGGCTCTTTTACTTCTCTGGGCTTGTTCCGATCGAGGCCCCGCCCAGGGGGCGGGGCTTCCCTTTTTTAAACGCCCAGAGCCTGTCATTCAGTGCTCTGGTTGCATCGCTTTCACAAGCTAGCTCCAGAGTTCCCTGTGCTTGATATATTATCATAGATATTTTGATTCACTTGGGTATTTTTCTTCACCTGGTGCTTGTAGGTGTTATGACCTGTTTTTTTTTTATTTTTCTTTACAGTTATGGCTGCCCCCAGAGATTCTGATCAGCGGAAGTCCACCGCCAAAAGGAAGCACTTGGCCTGTTACGAGTGTAACACACCTTTGGACGACAACTGCCCTTACTCAAGGTGTGAAAGTTGTCGCACACAGGCATCCACGGAGCCCACAATGCATACCGTGCTGGCCCAAGAGATCCTGGTTTACCCAGCTCATTCAGATGAGTCGGGGTCAATACTGGAGACTCCCCCCGGAGCAGACCCTAGTGTCGTGGGACACTCACCTCTGCCCAGATCTGCACAGGTTCAACCTGACAGCCTGGAGGTTGATCAGTCCCTTCCCAACATAGAAGGGCTTTCCGAGTCGGTCCTGAGAACTTTGTCGGATTCCCGAGCAGAGTCTACGAAGAAGGCCTACTCCAGGATCATGAGAATCTTCATGTCATGGTGTGATTCCAAACAGGTGGCGTCTGCAGATCCGCCCCTTCCTGCGATATTACAATTTCTTCAAGATGGATTAGATAAAGGTCTTTCTCCAGCTACCTTGAAGGTACAGATTTGTGCCATCTCGGCCTGTCTTAACAGGCCACATTCTCGGGACCCACTCATCAAACGCTTTCTTAAGGGAGCTGAAAGACTAAAGCCTACTATACTGAAACCTATTCCCCAGTGGGATCTTTCAGTAGTGCTCAGGGGGCTAGCCTCTCCCCCCTTCGAGCCATTGGAGGAGGTGGAATTCAGATTTTTGACTTTAAAAATGTTTTTTCTTCTGGCTGTAGCTTCAGCCAAAAGAATCTCTGAATTGCAGGCTTTTTCCGCAATTCACCCCTATATCATTTTTCTGCAGGACAGAGTACTCCTGAAGTTTTTACCCTACTTCAGGCCTAAGGTCCCAACCTTCCAAAATATCAATCAGGTAATCTCTTTACCAGTTTTGTTTTCAGCCTCCTCCTCGGATACTCCAGCTAGAGACCCGCTGGACATTTCTAGATGCCTCCAAGTCTATGTGGATAGATCCAGAGAGTTCAGGATAGACGAGAATCTCCTCATCCTGTTTGCCGGTAAGTCTAAAGGCCGTAAAGCATCTAAAGCTACCATTAGTCGCTGGATTAAGGAAGCCATCAGGGAGGCCTTCGTCTCCCAATCCCTAGATCCTCCGGAGTTTGTGAGAGCCCATTCTACTAGGGCTATCGCCACCTCTGTTGCGGAGAGAAGAATTCTCCCCTTAGAGTTGATCTGTAAGGCGGCTTCCTGGAGTTCTGAGTCAACTTTCATCTCCCATTATAGGATAGATGCTAGGATGGCAGCGTTTTCGGCCTTTGGGCAGACAGTTCTTAGTTCTGCCAGGCATGAGGACCCTCCCTAGGGGATTCTTCTTGCTATCTCCCCATCTGTGCTGCTGGTAGGACGTAAGGGAATCGTTAATTTCTAACGATAATTTGTTTTCCCTTAGTCCTAACAGCAGCACACAAATATCCCACCCTAAGTACATTATGCTTGTTAAAAACATGGTGGGCTGGGGGACGATCTCCTCCCTTTCAGGGAGCTGAAGATCGTTTATTGGTTCTTGGGCTTATTAAAAATTCCGCCGGTCCTACCAGTCCACAGGGGGCAGTTAACCCCATCTGTGCTGCTGTTAGTATACAAACTAAAAAGACAGGGTGGCATTAGCAGGAGGTGCTCAAACCCACATGCAGTCGTGCATATATACAGGGGAGCAAATCCTGCACTTGTGGCCCGTTGCTAATGGCGATCCCCAGCAAAATGCATACGGTGGAGGATGCCCGTGGCGAACCACAAGTACCACAAAAGACATCTCACACAAGGTAACAAGTGCGTATGTCATAATCAATATAACAATATAACAAAACAATAACAAATACAGGTGCACTCTGCAGTCTCACTAAACCCTCAAACTGATTTTAAAATTGAGAGATTAGTCAACGGCTAATGGCCATACGGCTCAGGTAGGAGAGTGTTAGGTCTCGGGCTACTCGAGAAACCTTGACGTGGTGCTCGGGCTTAGACATGTTCTACACCGTAGGACATGTTGACTAATCTCTCAATTTTAAAATCAGTTTGAGGGTTTAGTGAGACTGCAGAGTGCACCTGTATTTGTTATTGTTTTGTTATATTGTGCTGCTGTTAGGATTTAGGGAAAACAAATTATCGTTAGAAATTAACGATTGTTGCTTTCAATTTGGCTCTAATAGATGACACAAATTACCATAAATTTTGCATTGCCAGCTACACAAAGAGGCCTAGGGGCATTTGGAAAGTGTTCACACCCTTTCGCTTTTTTGCACATTTTGTTATATGGCGGCCTTACTCTAAATTCAACTTGAATTAAAAAAAAGTAAGTATTTTTTTCTCATCATCCTGCACTCAATAACCCATAATTGAGGAAAAGACAACATTTTACATGGACATAACTATTCAGATCTTTTGCTATTACACCTTGATTGGAATACATCTGTGGTAAATTCAGGTGATGAGACATGATTTGGAAATACACACTCCTGTCTATATAAGGTGTCACGCTGACAATGCATATCATAATAAAAACCAAGCCATGAGGAGGAAAGAACTGACTGTACAGTTCAGAGACATGACAAGCGTACTGTCAAGTCGTTCTCCCCTATATACCCCCCATTCCTAACCAACCAAGACACAACACCTCAGGTGGATTTTATTGGCCAAAGCAGCCATTTTATTAAAATAACAAACATACAATAAATAACATAAATAACCAACCCCAAAGGCTTTCCTTGGAGCCCCGCAAACCTGACGGGTAACTTACCCGCCCCTCAATTAAATTGAATTACCTCTAGCCGATAAACGCCAGCTCAGAGGCAGAAAAAACTGTAACCTTGGGCAACAAATGTGGGCAGATACCCGCCATATCACGCCCCAAATTTCAGTACCTGGGGAGTGCAGAGACCACTTGGCTCCCTCCCACCACACCAGATCCACCATAACCACCAACTCCAAGGACCCACCAACGCCCGACTGCTATGAAATTTGAAAACAGTACCTGCCTGACAAAACAAAAACCCACCCATAACCACTGTGCCATAACCAAGAACCACCATCACTCCAGGAAACCAAACCACTTCATGAACCAAACGCAGCCCAAAGGTTGAGTGGGGGCTGCTGCAGATCCACTGTCCCTGCAAAATGGCCCCTTTTCCCCGCTCTTCCCACCCCTTTTAAAACCTTAACCCTCTCCCCTAATGCAACTCCCACCCTTACCTACCAATTAGCCCCATAACTCCCTAACAGCTCCACTCCCTCCAAGCCTCTGTCATGCCAGGCTTCCCCCCAGGCTTGCAGCCCTAAGTCCGGCCTGTACTGGATTATATGGAAGCACAGATCTAGAGTTGGGTACAAACAAATTTCTGCTGCACTGAACAACCAGCACTCCTCTTAGAGCTGGGTGCCTAACCAAATTAAGTAATCAGGGGTAAAGGGCTTTGGTAAGAGAGGTAACCCAGAATAAATGGTCATTCTGGCTGACCTCCTAATGTGAAAATGGCAGAAATTTCCAGTAGGTCAGCCATCATTGCAGCACTTCGCCGGCCTTTATGGCAGACCGGCCAGAAAGAAGCCTCTCTTAAAAGCACCTAAAGGACCATCAGACTGGTAGAAACAAGATTCTCTGGTCTGATGAACCCAAGATTGAACTTTTTGGACTCAATCCTAAGCATCATGTCTGGAGGAAACCAGACACTGCTCATCACCTTCCCAATACCATCACTACAGTGAAGCATGGTGCTGGCGGCAGCATCATGCTGTGGGGATATTTTTCAGCAGATGGGACAGAGAAACTGGTTGAGGAAAGCTGAATGGGGAAAAAGTACAAAGATATTCTTAATGAAAAGTGGATCCAGAGTGCTATGGACCTCAGACTGGTCCAAAAGATCACCTTCCAACAAGACAATGACCCTAAGCACACAGCCAAGATAACACAGGTGTGGCTGAGGGACAACTCTGTCTGTTGAGTTGCCCAGCCAGAACCCTGACTTGAACCCAATCGAGCAGCTCTGGAGACACCTGAAAATACTTACGTCAATGCAAGATTTTAGTTTTTGCTCTACAATAAATTAGTAAAGATTTCTAACATTCTATTTTCACTTTGTCAAAATGTAGTATTGAGTGTAGAATGAGGGGCAAAAAAGGTGAAAGGGTCGGAAGACTTTCTGATTGCATTGTGCATATGACAAAGTACTTACATAAACAAAAATACTTTTATAGGCAAATACTATACAGAACCTTCACGCTAATATCCTTCTTCATGTAGACATTTCTGAACCTTGGGCTGTGAAACATTCTGTTTCTGAAGTGTAGAAAGGACCCACAATGAACCGTGAATCCATCCCAGGCATATCTATGTTTAATTATCTTCTCTGTCCTTAGAGACACTCTAAGCACAAGATAATTTCAATAGTATTACGTCCTTTGTAATTCCATCATTAGAGCGCCATGCGTTGGTTGCAGCGGTAAGATTTCATTTCCAGCATTAGCAATGCATCCCTATTATAGCGAATGCCAGCTTTCTCACTTTCAGTTGTGTTTTCTCTATTAAAAATTACTGGTGTAATCCTGTTGTAGAAACTCTGCTATCTTCACCGGCACAACTGGATGATATTACTTATAGCTACAGAAGGAATCAGCACTGGTTGGCACATAGGACTGTAGGAAATCAGCATCGACCAAGTGAATAAAAGACCTCTGAGTCATATCATTTCTCCTTCTGCTAGCTCATAGCTCTGTTCTCTCTGTGAGTGAGCTCCCCCCTCCCGTTTTCGAGCTGCAGATTTTTATTACAATGTCTTCGTGAAGCAATGTGAACAGGTACAAATGTGGAGCAGCTGCTGTACTGCTAAGTGTCCTTCAGGGATCCCCCAACGCCATTGCTTGGTGGATTATAATGATGGCGCCATAACGAGCGTTAACGCACTGCTTGTCATTTGTCAGTATTTATGCTCCCCGCGGGAGGCATATCTCTGAGAGGAGGAGGCGGAGGGAGACAAACGTTGTAGAAATATTCATTTAAGAAATACACATGAGCGCACACACAGGCACAGGCTGACGGATGGAAAAAGCCCACTCAGTAACATTGAAGGGAGGTCAGGACATTATTAAAAAGCAAGGAGTAGAGTAAAGAAGCCCAAGGGATTGGTGGATGGTGACGGGCAGCCTGGGAACAAGTATGATTAAGCAAGGCAAGTGCAGACAGGACTTAAATTAGTGTGATAAAGGAAGGGCTGGAACGCGTGACAAATCAAGGTGGAGGCAGACAGATACAAAATGAGGACTGGGGAATCATGGAAGCATGACAAGTCCCAAATAATGAGCAAGAAACAGTGTTCTGACTGCGCCTTTGTATTACGGTCCAATTGATGGGTAATAAGAAGTCTATGTGTGCATATATGTGTGCAAAATTAGGGTTATTCACTTTAGAAAAAAGACGACTGAGAGGAGATCTAATTAATATGTATAAATCTATCAGGGGTCAGTACAGAGATCTATCCCATCATCTATTCATTCCCAGGACGGTGACTGTGACGAGGGGACATCCTCTGCGTCTGGAGGAAAGAAGGTTTGTACACAAACTTAGAAGAGGATTCTTTACGGTAAGAGCAGTGAGACTATGGAACTCTCTGCCTGAGGAGGTGGTGATGGTGAGTACAATAAAGGAATTCAAGAGGGGCCTGGATGTATTTCTGGAGTGTAATAATATTACAGGCTATAGCTACTAGAGAGAGATCGTTGATCCAGGGAGTTTTTCTGATTGCCTGATTGGAGTCGGGAAGGAATTTTTATTCCCCTAAAGTGAGGAAAATTGGCGTCTACCTCACAGGGTTTTTTTGCCTTCCACTGGATTAACTTGCAGGATGACAGGCCGAACTGGATGGACAAATGTCTTTTTTCGGCCTTATGTACTATGTTATATCTGGAGCAGGACACGTAGATATGGTTGGTGAAGACTGTCTCATGCCTGTAAGCTACAGTATTACCTACTGTGTGAATTGTATAATTATATATTTTGTGTTCGGAGATGTGTTATAGAAGTGGAGTTGAACAGTAGTGTTGAGCGCGAATATTCGAATAGCAAATTTTTATCGGGAATATCGGCACTTCGAGAATTCGTGAATATTTTGAATATAGTGCCATACTGTATATTCGTTATATAGAATATTCTGCATTTTTTTCCATCTGAACACACGATTCCTCTCTGCTTCTTGCTTGTAGGCCAATGAGAAGGAAGCAATGTCAAGTTCACAACAATACCTAATGCACCAATCAGTAATCTGTAGTCAGACCTGCTAAAATGTGAAGTTGCACATAGTGCGAAAAAATATTCTAATCACTGCCGATTAGCGCAATCGCGAATATATTGGAGCACTTGACTCTATTTGCATATAAAGCTATTCTAATGTTCTGCCATGCCAACCATTTTCTCCATTCTCAGGAGAAACTCATGAAACTTCTAGCAGCTTGAAAAATGTAGCCAAAGTGACCCACGCCTGTATTTCGCGTTACATATTCGCATTATGCTATTTTTACAATGCAGATTTTTCGCATTCAATAAAATAATCTCGAATTCGCGAATATATGACAAATATTCTATAAAATATTTGTGAAATATAGCGAATTTGAATATAGTCCCTGCCGCTCATCACTATTGAACAGCTCTAAATCCATTGGGTAGCCTTCTAACTCCTGCAAAACCACAACTCCCAGCATGCCTTGACAGCCATATCTATCCCATTGTAATTTAATGTGGCTCTACAATGTGTTCATTATTTTTATTTCCAGTGCACAAAATGAAGTATGAAATAATCCATTCACTCACATGAATTGAGAAATGTCAGTGGATTCTGTCAGGATTTAGAATATATAGTGAAATGTACTGAAAATATAATGGTCAACATTTGAATAACTTAAGACCGGGGATGAGCATACAGTGGATCTCACAGGGCTCCATACTAAAGCTTAGTATGACTCCGCCCCCCCCCCCCCCACTCGCCTAACCAGCTTTGGCACAATGCATGCATCAAACACTCCCAGGTGATGTGGAGTGCAGAATGTGACTCCCAAGATTTCTGGCTAATGTCACATGTTTTTAAAGGCTCATTCACACGACTGTAGTGTCTTACGGTCCAAAAATTGTGGTTTCTAACTTTTTTACAGAGCCATGGATCGGAACTACTGATGTGGACAGCATACGGTGTGCTGTCTGAACCTTTTGCGGCCCCATTGAAATTAATGGGTCCACACCCGTTCGGCAAAATTGCGGAATTGGTGTGGACCCATTCATATGGTCGTGTGAATGAGCCCTAAGTGGAAGAAATCTTTTATATAAAAAAATTGTGATAGAAAAATCTGAATTTATCAGAATTTTATGTATTTACACCTGATAAAACTCCTGCTTTCCTTCTCACCTTACAGTATAAAATTGGCTGCCTGCAGCCACCACCGGTGCACAGGATTTTTTTACAGTTGTCATTGAATGTAATGGAAGCTGTAAATAATCACTTGCACTGAGCTTGCTCTAGTGGTGGCTGGCAGAAATTGCATTGACTTTATACTGGAGACATTTAAAAAAAATAAAAAAATTTGCTTTGTGAAATTACTTTGTCACGAAGTGCATTTCTTTGTAAGTAGTGGGTGCAATGACAGGGAGCAGTAATTGCTCCGCTCCCCATCATTGTACTCCTAATATGCCGCGTTCATAGCTGATCACGGCTTCTGACAGTAAAATAAAATAAAAAAATTATAAAATCATACTTAATCTCATACATTTGATTGCAAAGAGCCGGTCGCCTCCATTTTGTTTGTGGATGCAGTGCAAAATCTCACGAGGCCCATGATGACATCATCACGGCAGCCGGCATGGTGAAGTTATACGTTACCGCGCACAGGATTTCATGCAGGATCTTCAATCTAGATGGTGGCGGCCGGCTCTTAGCACTCAAATGGATGAGGTATTGTGATTTTCATTCAGGGAAAATCGATTTACTACCACAAAGCACAAGGAAATTCGGCTTCGCGTTGAATCAAATTTTCACAGAATTTTGGATCGAATTCCACTTTGATTCCCTCAACACTAATGATATGTCATTCCTTAACTTAGTTCCAGGCTTAACATATCCTGAGATGAGAGATGAACAGCTTTTATAATAATAAAAAAGGAAAATAGAAGATTTCATGATATTCTGTCATGAGATATCTATGATGGAGCCCCCAATGCGTGGCCACCCAGTGCTAGCATGTTACAATATTGTACTGATTTATTTTATGAGAGACCTGGGTTCTTAACTAAATTAAAGAAGATGGAAGATGTGTAGGATAGAAAAGGATCATGAGATCATAACAGTATTTGTTGTAATATATAAATCCATAACAGAAAAATTTGATTTGCTACTTAAATTGACTGATCTAATAGTTACAATGAATATGCTCTGAAATTGTAGCTCTCCATACAATACTGGCGGGATGTCACCCTGATTTTAAGACTACTATATTTCTCAATTGATCTTATGAAGGATGTAGTAGTCAGAGAC